>NC_056751.1:799553945-799606445 GCF_019279795.1 Protopterus annectens
CTAATTAATCAGTCCATCATAGAATGCCAAGTCCCTCAACTCTGAAAGAAAGCCTTTATCATTCCCCTCCACAAAGGCGTTAGTAATAATAACATTACTAACATCCGCCCCATCGTCATCCCATCCCCTATTTCTAAGCTTCTTGAAAAGTTTGTACACCAAGAACTCTTACCCTATCTCATTAATAATTACCTTCTTACCCCCACACAACATGGCTTTAGACCAGTTCATAATACCTCCATTGCCCTTCTCTCCTTTCTAGAAACAATCAACAAAGCCCGTGATTCTGGTCACTTCACATCCACTCTTCTCCTTGACCTGTCTAAGGCATTTGACACCATTTCCCACAATCTGCTTCTAACCAAACTCTCTAAACTTAACCTATCCCCTTCCTCTACCCAGTGGTTATCAAGCTATCTCACAAACAGGCAACAGACAGTAAAATGGAAAAAAAGCTACCTCACCCTTCCTTAATACATCCACAAGCAGCCCCCAAGGTTGCATTCTAGGCCCCCTATTTTTTAGCATATTTATAAACAATTTTTACCAAGCCATCCCAAACTCCAGCCTCGTTCAATATGCAGACAATTCCACTATACTTTGTTCCTCCCCTTCCATCACAACTGTTAACAATTTTACACAAGCTGCTTTCTCTTCCACTGAGCAGTGGATGCTAGACAACCATCTGGCCCTTAATGCAACCAAAACAAAACTTATGCTATTCAATGCCTCCAAAACCTCTTCCATAGATAAACAATCCTTTATAATCACCAGCAAAAATAATACTCCCCTAGAAGTGGTCTCTAAAGCAAAATTATTAGGAATAAACTAAAATTTGACAAGCATCTACATGTAAATATCAAAAAAACTCATAAAAACTTGGTATGCTTTACCGTCACAGTCACATCATCTCTCCCTCCACCAGGATTACACTAGCCAATACATAACTTATCCCTTCCCTTTTATATGGTGCAACTATCCTCACCAACCTACAATTGTCCCTCAAAACAAAACTTTCATCTTGTTATAACAAAATATCCAAGTTTGCTGCAGGTCACAGAGCCTCTTCCCACTACTGCAGTTCCCTCCACCAATTAGGTTGGCTAGAGTTACCTAACGTACTAACTTATACCCAACTCATCCAAGCACAAACTCATTCATAACCCATCTCTCTGCCCCTCACTAGCACACACCTTTGAAATGCACAAACCAGACCAACTCCTGAGATCCAATTCCCAAAACCTTATTAAACTGCACAAACCCACACGTCTAGCTGGGAATCACCTGATGTCCTTCTCTCTAGCTCGCCTCTGGAACTCTCTCCCTTCTCCTATCCGCACCACTAGCAGTCTCTTCTGGTTTAAAACCTCGCTGCACTCGCACCTTACTTCACAATAGAAATGCTCATGCTCCCATCCTACCTAATTCTAACTACACTTTCTTGTCAGATTTCATACTCATTTACCAATCACTGTCTCCTATAGTTCTCCGTCACTACTGATGTATATGAACAATGACTAAACGTAACTGATGTAATTAAAAAAAGAAAAGCTTTTTATTTTCTTTTTCTACTTAATCTGATGCAATTTTTGTAATTCAAAATTTCTTTGATTTGTTCTTTACTAACACTGTAATGTTTATGATTTGTTCTTTACTAACACTGAAATGTTTATGATTTGTTCTTTACTAACACTGTAATGTTTATGATTTGTTCTTTACTAATACTGTAATGTTTATGATTTGTTCTTTACTAACACTGTAATGTTTATGATTTGTTCTTTACTAACACTGAAATGTTTATGATTTGTTCTTTACTAACACTGAAATGTTTATGATTTGTTCTTTACTAACACTGTAATGTTTATGATTTGTTCTTTACTAACACTGTAATGTTTATGATTTGTTCTTTACTAACACTGAAATGTTTATGATTTGTTCTTTACTAACACCGTAATGTTTATGATTTGTTCTTTACTAACACCGTAATGTTTATGATTTGTTCTTTACTAACACTGAAATGTTTATGATTTGTTCTTTACTAACACTGTAATGTTTATGATTTGTTCTTTACTCACACTGTATTGTTTAACTAAAATGTATACCACAGATTTGTACTTTCTGTATTATGTATTTGTAATTTCTGGAGCTTTTCTCCCCAGGAATCAATTTAAAATGGGCTCTTTGTGGCCCAATGGACTATCCTAAGAAAACAAAAGTCAAATACATAAATAAATAAAATATATGACATGAATGCATGTAGCTATGTATTCATATTCACATTACTTGTAATGTAACTTGGCTATTGTTATTGTTATTTTTTTGTTGTTTGTGTGGAGCTTTTCTCATTGGGTCTCCACTGAAAATGGGCCACTAGCCCAGTTGAATTAACCTGGTTAACAAAATACAAATAAATAACTAATAAATAAATAAACTTATACAGCTGTACTATGTCCATCACATTGATCACTGCTGCAGTAGCCTTAGCTATGTGGGTAGATTACCACACCTAACTACATTTGAAAGATAGAAGGAGAAGAGTCCAGGAACTTCTGAAGAATGATGCTAGCAAAGCTTGATCTGGACCTAGAGAAGGAATTGGCTTATAATGCTTTGCAAAAGTATAGACAGAGGACAAAGCAGCAGCTTCTTGAATATTTCTATCATCCAACCATTTCCCAAAAGCCCAGATGAAGCCAAGGCCCTGGTAAAGTGGGCCTTGACCCTGCCTGGAATAGATTTGTTATGGTGAGTATAAGAAAAGGTAACAGCCTTAGACAACCATTAGGAAATAGTCTATTGTGACACAGGTTGTCCCTTTTTATTACCGTCACAATTGAGCCAAAGATCTGAAAGATTTAGTACTGTCAGGATATTTCCTGAGTTATCCATGGACATCTGAGGTATGTAGTATCCCGTCCCCCTTAGTTTAGGTTTAGTAAAGAAAATGTGGAAATTGATGGTTTAGTTTAAGGTAAACTTGGATAGTACTTTAGGCATAAAAGGAGGATTAGTTCTCAAAGAAACCCTGACCCTATGGAAAATGAGATAGGGTTGACTCACCAGTTTGCAGCTCAGATACCCTTCTTGCAGAGGTCAGAGCAATCAATAAAAATGTTTTCCAGGTTAAGAACCTCAAGTCAGCCACATTATTTGATTCAAGTGGAGCAAGTATTCTCCAGCATAAAATTAAGATCCCAAGGAGGGGCCACAGGTTTACTTAGAGGCGTCTTATGTAAAACCCCTTTCAAAAACATTTAGACATAAGAATGCCTTAAAAGATGAAGACCCATGTGCAGAATTGTTAAAATGACTGATAAATGAACCTTTGTAGTGGAATAAGAAAGACCATAAGATAGTAACTAACACAAATATTATAAAACCAGAGAAAAACTAGCCTTCACTGTGTGTGAGTTATGTTGTTGGCACCAACTACAAAACCTTTTCCATTTACTAATATATGATTTTCTAGTAGCAGGCTTTCTTGATTCCATTAGTATCTGCTGCACATCCTCAGTGAACAGATGCCTAAAAGGAATTAAGACCCTGAATTCAAGCAGTCAGTTGAATATGATTAATGTTGGAGTGCATCAAATACCCCTGCTCTTGTGTGAGTAGATCCAGTATGTGAGGAAACTTGTGGTAATTGCCCCAGGCCATTTCTGAAAAAAAGGCAGAACCACAGTTGCCTTGCTCAGAAGGAAGTAACTACAGTGATGTTGGAAGATTCCTTCTGAATCTTCAGACGTACCCTGGATATTAGTAGGAAGGGTTGGAAAGGATGTAGGAACATTCCTGTCCAAAGAAAAGAAAAGGCATCTCTTGCATAGAGTCCTGGAACAGAGTCTTGCCAGCTGGTTGTTCAAAGACAAGGCATACATGTCTACTTGAGGAACTTCCATGGATGGATCAAATCTTGGAAGACTCCCGGGACCAGTTTCCATTTGTCAGGGTCTGCCCTGGTGCTGCTTAGCTTGTTTGCCACACAGTTTTGCTTTGACAGAATGTAGGATGCCTGTAAAGTGAGATTGTGCTGTAAAGCTGTATCCCAGTTATATCTCTCAACCTCTTAGAGCAATAAATATGGACAAAACCATCAACAATAGGGGGACAAAGGCCCCAAAATAGGGACACTAATTAAATATTGCTCTCATAATCTTAGAAAATTGGTAGAATAACAGGTTTTGTATTAGCATGACTTTTCTGATGGGTATGAAGTCTGAAACTCAAATGTCTGTCATTATTTTCTGACTTCATTCCTCAATAATTTGCCAATGATTTGTCAGAAATAAAAACAAAATTTTATGAGAAATTGACCAAAAATATGAGGCAAAAATCTGGACATTCTGCACAAATCTGTACAGTTGAGAGGTATGCCAAGCTATCATGCCTAGTCTGCAAAAAGGGTATGACTTGGTTCCCCTTGCTTGTTGATGTGCCACATGACTGAGGTATTGTCTGAAAACACGTGAAGAGGTCCCAGGGGATAAAAGATGGTTCAGAGACTTGAGTGCCTTGATCAAGGCAAGCATCTCCTAGATATTTATGTACTTGTGTCTGCCCTTGGTGTTTCACAACCCCCCTGCCCTTTTAACTTATCTTAAACTGCTATGCAAGCAAACTCTGAAGCTTCTGTAGTGACTGAGTGTTTTGGGGCAGGGAAGGAGAACAGGAGATCTGGATTCAAGGACATTTCTTGTCTCCAACAACCTCTTTTCTGACAAACCCTGGCTCTAAGATTTAAAAAAAGATAAATTGTGTTGATCCTGGGTCCAAAGAGATGTTAGATACCACTGTATCTTTCTCACGTGGAGTCTTCACATGAGTAATACAGATGCCATGAGAGCCAGAATCCTGAGGTATTCCGTTGCAGTGACTAAAGTCTGAGTGGAAGATAATATAAATAGATCTAAATAAAGATCTATATTTTTTGTGGAAGAAAAGCTGTTTGAACTGAGTTGTTTAGTTAACATCCCAGAATACAATCCTGTGTGAGGGAGTCAAGATACGTTAGAATATTATCTTGGAATCACAGCTTGTATAAGAGATTCCTCTCCCTTGAGACAGATTCCTGACACTGTGAAAGAGACTCTATAAAGATAAGTAAGTCATCTAAATATGGAAAAAGTGGATACCCTGTAGTCTGCAATGAGCTGTGACTAGAGCTAGACACCTTGTGAACATTCTTGATGAAATGGATTGTTCAAAGGGTAAGGCAGAGAACCAATAATATGATCCAGGTGCATAAAAACTTAAACATCGAAAGTCTGAGTGAACAGGGTTGTGAAGAAGAACAGGAGGAAACAAACCAGTCTGAAATGGGGAAAGAGGAATGACCCTCCCCCACCCACTAGAAAGGATGAATTTCATCCCACTGTCATCTATAACCTGGATGAATGATTTTCAGAAGCCATTTGTCTGAAAAACTATGTTGCTGAGAGAAAAAGGGAGATGCTGACTTTCTGGAAGAAATAAAGGGACTAAGGTGGGAATAGGTAATGAGATCTCTTGAGTTGGGAGTTTTGACACTTCTCCTTGGAACCCAGTTAGCGATTCTTCTTAAATGTCTGCTTACCTGCATTTGTTGACACTGATTTATCTGTTTTTGCCAAAATTGGATGAATAGATAGAAAATCTTTTGGACAATTTGGAAAAGAAGGGCTGTAAAATCTTAGAGATATCTTGGATCAGTTTACCCCTTTCATCACACTTTTGATCATCTCTGCATCTGAGGGGTAAATACTAAATCTCTATCCAAGTAATCATTTAAAATCTCATTTTTAACATCATCTTGGAAGTTCTGAGAATGCAGCAATGCAAACTTGCTTAAAACAGTACCAGTGGCCATAGCCCTGGAAGACATATCAACAGGGTCATACATACACTGAAAACAATGAGTAGTGATCTGTGTAATAGAAGGAAGTTATTTAAAGCAGATTTGTTCCTCACAAGAAGAAACTGCCAATAAAACATTCCTCATACTTTCACAATTTGTCAGACCAAACTCTAAAATATGAGCCTGACAATTAAAAATTTTGAAAATGAAAGTTGCAGAAGTATATACTTTTTTCCCATACACATCAATAATTTCCCCAACCTTATCAGAGAGAGTAGGGCTGGAATTAACAAAATGTGTAGCAGCAGTGGGACCAACTAAAGCTATAGCTGCTTGGTCAGGATTGGGAATAGCGTATAATATTTAAAAGAATGAGGGACTTTATGCATCCTATCTGCCTTTTTAGGGGCAGCAGGCTAACTATCAGAAACATTTTAAGCTGTGGGTTCTGAAAAATCCTTCTGTAACAACTCATAGCATTTTCTTAAGGACTGGAAAACTTCAGTGTCCTTCCACTGAAAACACAGGCATATTTTATCAGTAGTCTCAGAGAAAGATAAATCCTCATAGGGAGAATCGGGCACTGAGTTGTCCTCAGTTTGAATCAGCAGTCTGAGGAAAAACCCTATATCCATCCCTGTGTCTTCCTGTTCAGATTCAGAATCTCAAATCTCTTCATGAAATGAGGAATCCTCCATCTTTTACCAGAAACTACTTTACAAGAAGGAGTAATAGCCTGAGCTAAACCCTGAGCCAAACCCAATAAAGTATCCAAGGAAATTTGAGGAGTGTTAGATACATGCTTTTTTCCTGTTTTTTTTTTTTTTGACCAGAAAAATGGGGCCAACCGTGGTGCTAATGGCAGCAGCTGCTTCCCCAGGGACAGATAAAGCACTGTGACACAGTAGGGAAACCTGTATTGTTCCCTCTCCAAGGAATGACAAAACTGGCTCTCTCTCTTGCCCAATAAGGGGACTCTAACAGCCACAGAGGATGTGACTAACCCCTAGTCCATAGTGGTTGTAGATGCCACACCAGAGGGATCCAGGGTAAAAGATTAGTGGTCTGAGGTACAACAAATTGACCCAGCAGTCATCCACCTGCAGCTGAAGCAAATTGCTAGACTGCTATGAAGGCAAATGCTGTTTGATTAACTTTTTCTTTGTGTGACTAGAAGAAGGACCAACCATTGGACTGGTCTGTTCCATGGTCAAGCCAAAAATGATGCTTCTTTCTCAGGGAAGATAAACAGCAATTGCTGGTAAAATTACCAGTCCACAAAAGTTATGTTTTTTTTTTTTGACAGAAAAAAATACAGTAAAAAGCACTTTACAACACTATGTCAGCCCCACAAAGGAAAGTAAAGACAATTTCTCCACAGAAAATGGGTTTTCAGTTAGTTTACACTACTTTTAAACTGACAGAAAAAATTAAAAGTCTTGAGACCATTAGGACACAACACTCCTAGCTTTAAAAGAACTTTCCTTTACAGGAAAACAATAAAACATCAATAAAATTAAGAATGGAATTTTTTTCCTCCCCAAAGGCAACCTATCTGTACAGCAAAGGAAAGGACAGGCTGACCTTAATCCTCAAAAGCCTCAGAGGTGTGTACTGTTCAGTGACAGTAAAGCTCTGAATTGCTTTGTGCCCAAACTTGTCTTTTAGTCAGCTCAGCTCTACCTGCTTGATAGTTTGGGTGCATGGAAGGTGCCTTGTAGCTTTGGCAGGATATAACCCATATAGCTAAGGCTACTACAACAGTGATCAATATGAAGAACATCATAAGGGCTGAGATGGAGGATCAGAAAACATGACTCACCCTGTACATTTCCATTTGCAATTCTTGTCTAATAGGTTCATAGCAGGTTACTAGGCTAATGACCCTAGTGCCTTTACAAGCCTAGCCATGTGAAAAAAAACAGTGCACCTTAATTTACCATAGTTGCTGTTCGTTGTTAGCAGAGAGATTCTATAATCAGCATAGACTACCCCTGTCCATGACGGACATAGGTGCCACCACCCGGGGTAAAATTATGGTCAGTCATCTAATTGTCAAGGTTGGGCTTAAATAGGGTCATTGAGGAGTTCTGCTTCACATAAAGTGGGAGCTTATTCCAGAGGAGTAGCAATCTCTGGGAGATATATCTGTCTCTCCAACATGTTTTGTTAATGTCGCAGGCTAGGTTGAGATCCCTGGAGCGAGTGACTTTTTTTCCATTTGATTTGTGAATGTGCAGCTTTTCCATTAGGGCAGGGTCTGAGACTACTCTGTAGGCCAGGCACATGTTGCCTCTTAGAAGCCTAATTTCTGTACGAGTCTACTGTAACTCTTTACTCTTTGCCTGTTGATGTTTCTTCCTGCAAGGTATATTTTTATACTGAATTTCCCTTTGTTTATTACACACAGATGTTTCAAGGAAATATGCCCTGCCACCTTGTAATTAATTGACTTTGTTAGCTGTGAAGTATTCATTCAATCTGTGTGAATAAGCAGATATTATTTTAGGCATGATTTGTTTAAATGTTGCAAATGGTACTTAGCTTATGTTTATTTGTAGCCTTTCTAGATAATTGTTTTGTTACTTCTTTAGAGTCAGCATATTTGTTTCTGTATTTCCTGTATGTGTATATTTAAACATGTTTCCAGTGTCTGTTTAAATGGGACTGAGTTGTCAAATATATGAAGAAATATATGTATTTTTCATGACGGCACAGAAAGATGGGTTGGAAGAAAGAAAAAAAGATTGTTCAAGGTTAGGTTTAAAACTGTAACTTCAACAATACAATTTTTACTCTGGAAAACCAAATCCACAGGAAGACATTACACAGCAGGAAACAAAAAGTGAGATCTTTAGGTGATGACTCAAGGAAAAGCAAGCAAGAAAGAAAAAGCAGAGTGGAAGGTTACTATTATACTGTGACATGCAGGAAGAGACATTAATCAAAACAACATGAGAAGCTGATATCATGAGAGTAATGTATTATTGTGGAGGCCTTATCTTTTTAGTGATATAGAATAAAGGCAGTTCAGAGTGAGGCCAGAAACTTGGATGTCTGTATCAAACTCACAGAAAAAGAGATTAGAAACAGTCAGTATTTGTAGTTTTGAAAAAAATATATTTTTATGTTTGGAGGGCTATGATGCAAATCTTTCAGTGCAATCACAACAGTATAAAGTGCACCACCATTTAAAAAAGACATATAAAGGCATAAGGGCATAACTAAAAGATTCAGTGTAACAAAATCATGGATGTCTGTGTCCACATAGTGGATTTGTGGATCACTAGATCATGATCATCCTTCCTGAGAAGGTAAAAAAACAGTGATAAGAAGCAAACAGTATTTAAGAGAATCATAACTCATTTACTTGTGGTGGGACAGTAAGGCACTGGTTAAAAGATTCTAGAAAGTATCCGGTAAAGGAGCTGTGGGAAGATTTAGTGACCATGAGGTCTTCATCTGTTAGTTTCTGTTTAATATTGTTATTGGTACTGACTGTTGCTGCTGTTGTTGTCACTCACTTGAAAAAGAAACTTCAAGAGACTGATCTGTCTCTTCAAACAGCTCACATTTCTTTATATCTAGCTTACTCATCTAAAATATTAAAACATACTAAAAGGCAAATAAAGAATAAAATATATATTTTAAGTGCTGCTAATCTACATTGAGGTACTACGATGTACAGGAAATTTAGTTTTCATTAAGTAGCAAACATAGTTACTAATAATATAAATCAACAACGCAAATATCAAGCGTATGAGCATATAAACTGTAAAATAAGAACTATGAATATATTGTAGAATAAATGAAGGTAGCACCCCAATCACTTTATTAAAGACGAATAAAACTTTTTTTTTTACAGTTGTGGCTTGCATATTCTTAGAAATGGTACATACAATCCAGCATTCATTTCATTATGTCAAATGAAGAAACTGTTTTGTTCCCTTGTATTATTATTGTAATAATACTAATGCTAATAATAATAATTATTATTAGTATTATTATTTAAATTACTGAGCAATGCATGCATGCAATGTATGAATGGCTTCTCACAATTTGAAGTCTGAAGGGAAAAAAGTAATGGTGGCTTCATCTTGGCAAGTTTTCAGATAGTACAAAACGGACAGAGCTAACTGACACACTGGCAGCACAGAAAAGTAATGCAAGTAGAGAGCATGCCTGGAAGATGATAAAATTAAATTACCAGGAGTAAAGACTATGCAAGAACTGAATTATCTGAATTTGGCATTACAAGGCTTTCGTGTGCCCATGCATGCCAAAAGCAAACTCTTGTTATATCCAAGGTTGCAGCAAGAGCTAGTCTAGCTGATTGAAACCTTCATATGCTTGTTATCAAGAAATTAATGATGAATGGATTAAATAGATGACTTAGGCAGAACTGATATTTTTAAAGTCCTCAATTTCAAAGCATTAGGCCTTGAATTGTGTAAAATAGACTAACCAGCATGCATATCATTAGAAAGGCTGTGTAAGCTGTTTACTTCTGGCTGCTCACATTACCTGTGTAGCTTGATAGGTATATGTATGTACCTGTACATGAACTTCAGTAATAGAAGGTAGCATATTTTTGAATGGGTTTTATGTGTTATAACTCAGCATTTGGCCCTCAAAGGATTGTATCCTTTTAAAGGAGCAAGGCAAACATATATGATACCAATAAGGTTGTGCAAGAACAAACAACTGATAAAATATAATCAGATCCTGCAGATAGACTAGTGGTGGACCGTAGCTGGGATAGCTACTAAAGATCAAAAAAATGACACGGATATATGAAACTTGAATTATGTCACTGATAAAACAGAACGAAAAAAAAGATGAAAAAACACTTCTTTTAAATCCACAGAAACCTCACTGCTTCGCCGAATTGGCAAGATGTTGAACTAAAGTGTGACAAAAGGACTGTTACACACTGATGTTTAGCAGTTCAAAGTTAAGTAGGACTAAATCTGTTTATATCCCAGGCATATACATTCCTATAACTCTTCCAAATGATGCAAAGTAACTTGAACACAACTCACAACAGTCTGTGTGGGGAGACCATAACAAGCATAAAAAAGTACCTTAGAATGTTTGTAAAAGCTGATGAAATGTTGTAGAGCAAATGCCTGGTTGCTCAGGAAGTCCTGACTATCCGTTTAGCTTGTGGTAGAGAAACCCAATCCAATACTTTGTAGTTAGAAAAACACAAGAAGCTTCCCTTTGCAAACTCAATAGTTCCAAACTTGCAGGAAGCAAATGAAGCACTAGAAGCACTAGCACAATTGCTATGTAAACAAACTCAGAAGTTCCAAACTCATGCACTGTTATACACTGATGTTTGGAAGTTCAAAGTAAATAAGGACTAAATCTGTTTATATCCCAGGCATATACATTCCTGTAACTCTTCCAAATGATGCAAAGTTGAACACAACTCACAACAGTCTGTGTGGGAGACCACAACAACCATAAAAAGTACCTTAGAATGTTTGTAAAGCTGATGAAATGTTGTAGAGCTAATGCCTGGTTGCTCAGGAGTCCTGACTATCCGTTTAGCTTGTGGTAGAAAAACCCAGTCAATACTTTGTAGTTAGAAAAACACAAGAAGCTTCCTTGGCAAACTCAATAGTTCCAGACTTGCAGGAAGCAACGAGCACTAGCACAATTGCTATGTAAACAAACTCAAGTTCCAAACTCATAGGAAAAAAGGCTGTAGACTGAAAATAAATCCTTTATTACAACGATAGCATTCCTTAAGCACTAGTTGAGCGCTTTCATCTGCACCATCGCAGTTCTGATGAAGTCTGCTGGCAGATGAAAGCTCAACCAGTGCTTAAGGAATGCCATCGCTGTAATAAAGGATTTATTTTCAGTCTACAGCCTTTTGCTTCCTATGAGTTTGAACTTGAGTTTGTTTACATAGCAATTGTAGTGCTTCGTTGCTTCCTGCAAGTCTGGAACTATTGAGTTTGCCAAGGAAGCTTCTTGTGTTTTTCTAACTACAAAGTATTGGATTGGTTTTCTACCACAAGCTAAACGGATAGTCAGGACTTCCTGAGCAACCAGGCATTAGCTCTACAACATTTCATCAGCTTTACAAACATTCTAAGGTACTTTTTATGCTTGTTATGGTCTCCCACACAAACTGTTGTGAGTTGTGTTCAAGTTACTTTGCATCATTTGGAAGAGTTATAGGAATGTATATGCCTGGGATATAAACAGATTTAGTCCTACTTAACTTTGAACTGCTAAACATCAGTGTGTAACAGTCCTTTTGTCACACTTTAGTTCAACATCTTGCCAATTCGGCGAAGCAGTGAGGTTTCTGTGGATTTAAAAGAAGTGTTTTTTCATCTTTTTTTCGTTCTGTTTTATCAGTGACATAATTCAAGTTTCATATATCCGTGTCATTTTTTTGATCTTTAGTAGCTATCCCAGCTACGGTCCACCACTAGTCTATCTGCAGGATCTGATTATATTTTATATATGATACCAAATCCACCCCCAAAACATTTATATTTCTGTATGAATGGTCTACTGTTTGGGTTTGAGAAATCCAGATGCAACATTTAAATGGATTTCCTAATGGGGTGGGTGCAGAAATGATGGGAAGTTTGTCATTGCATAAATTACATTGAAATCAGATGGTGTTTGAGTCACTTTTTATCCTTTAGTAGATCACTGTCCATTTAATTCTCCATTTGTTATATACTTGAACTGACTTGCTGCTAATGATCAGCAATATTGCTTTCAGTGAATTAAAGCAAGCAAGGTATACTGCTAAAATTGATTTTACTTCTTTGTTTATATAATTTTTACACATTGCAAACATTCATTTAATCCAAAGGACTTTTGTATGAAGTATTACATTCTACTTATTGATACGTGTTTACTACTCCTGCAGTATGCTGGGCAATGCTTTACAAGCTCAATATTACCCTGAATCCAAAGCAAATTTAGTGTGGGCTTCTGTGAGTTCTAATTGCATGTATTATTAATGTCTGAGTCTGTAATGATATAGTTTTATGACTGGTTATAATAAACTGATTTCTTGCAATAAACTATTGCTTAGCACATTCCAAATGTATTCATTTTTAATGTTTTGGTTTGCAGTGATATAAATATCACTGTAATGTAAATAAAAAAAATTAGCTAATGATTATTATAATTGCAATAGTGAAGGGGTGATTTATCTTGCCATCTGTAAAAAAATGTAATTTCTTCTGCATGGGGAAGACAGGGCATAGACTGAGGAACAGAATTTATGAACACATGTACGAGATTAAGAAAAAAGAATAGAACGGACTATAAAGGCATCAAGTTAAATGTAATGAATATAGTTTTACATTTTTTGTATGGGAAACAAGGGAAGAATATATGGAGACCTACTGGCAGCTTATTTTGGAAGGGAATAAGCCAGCTAGTTTTAATGATAATATTCCCCTAGCTCCTGTTCTTAAGCTTAGGGCAGTTAAGTTATAATGAACATGGATGGGATGTTTCTTTGAGGTTTTATATTTATTCACTACTTTTAACATTATTTAGCACATTTTCAAAATTTTTATAAGGAGGATTTAAATAAATTTTTATAACTAATGCATTTTTAACATTAAATTTATTTTTAGGATATGTTTATTGAGATGGGATGTTTTGGGGGGCTTTATTTTTATCATCATTTCTGAATTACTTTTCTATTTTTTTTATTATTATTCGTATTTTAGTCACTAGATGGTAATGTAGGGCAATTTATATGTTTTTAGGGTGATTGTATTTCCAGTTTTTGTTGTTCCACTATGTATACATTTTTACTTAGGGTAGGTAGTGTAATTTTTATCTAATATATATATATATATATATATATATATATATATATATATATATATATATATATATATATATATATAGGTCTACCTGACAATGCCGGAAGCTGACAACGCTGACGATGAGAACACTGACACCAGAAGATCGAAAACTGAGATGACCAATGGATGAAAACCCCTACACTGAGAACACTGACATGTGAAAAGGCTGTGTAAGTATGCGGCAGTGACGGACGTTAGGGTTAGGGTGTGAGTAAGGTAAGTGTGTGATATTGACAGACTCTAGGGATAGGGGTGGGTTAAGTGAGTTAGTGTTAGGGCGCGGGTTAGGTGAGTGTGCGATAGTGGCAGTCTTTAGAGTTAGGGGCGGGTTAAGTGAGTTAGGGTTAGGGCGCAGGTTAGGTGAGTGTGCGATAGTGACAGTCTTTAGAGTTAGGGGCAGGTTAAGTGAGTTAAGGTTAGGGCGCAGGTTAGGTGAGTGTGCAATAGTGACAGTCTTTAGGGTTAGGGGTGGGTTAAGTTAGTTAGGGTTAGTGTGCGGGTTAGGTGAGTGTCCGATAGTGACGGACCTTAAGGTAAGGGTTAACGTTATAGATAGTTGTGTATGTAAGGTTTCATGTGGGTTTGTAAGGATTTTGGTGTGCTAGTGTTGTGTGTGTGCTTTTTGAACATATTTATATTTGTATATATATATATATATATATATATATATATATATATATATATATATATATATATATATATATATATATATATATATATATATATATATATATATATATATATATATATGTATATATATATATATATATATATATATATATATATATATATATAAAATAATTTAAGTAGAGTTTTTATTTCTAATTTTTACTTGCGACATGTATTAATTAGTATGTGTTTCTTTCCCTCTTTATTGTAGTATATTTTGTACAGGTTTCAGTATTATAGCTTTAAGTTATTGCAGGGGCAACTTTCTATTTAACTCCATCATTTGTTTTTTGCACTGATTGGTGGCGTAAACTAATTGATAATTGAGGTGGTAATTTAAGCTGTTATTGTTGATTGTATCTTGTACATCTGATGAAGTCCAAGTGTGCAGGATGTAAAACGTGGTAATTATGTTAATGCATTTTATGTTGTTTTGTAAAATAAAGAACTTGTGTGAATCTGGCAAACTCTGTCCTTTACTTGTACACGGCAGTGCCTTTTGGTTTCTGGTTGCAACAGCTTTGCTGTTGTGGTTGGGCATTGTGTTTCTTGTTTTGTAATTATAGTTATCACCTACCCAACCCTGCTTGCATATATAATGTTAATGGAAGTAAAACCATTTTATAGTGGAAGTAAAACCAGATTAGAACGGAAGTATAACCAGTTTGGTGTGATTGACTTGAAACCCAGACCATTTTAAGACCTGTTCTATTTGTTGTTCATAGGTTCATAGGTAGGTACTATGCTATCAGCCCAAGGGCCTAAGTAAGCATAGCCAACAAAGTTCCCTGGCTTACGCCACCCAAGAAAGTTAATTTCCTGTGCCCCTGTCAAGCAGAGCCACAGAAGTGATCCCCGGGGTGTAGTTCCTATTTCCCATCCACTCATCAAGATTTTTCTTGAGGAGTGCTAATGAGGAACTTTGCTTGACATAGATGGGTAGCTTGTTCCAGAGTATAGGAAGTCTCTGGGACAGGAATCAATCCCTCCAGCATGTCTTGTTTATTGTGGTGACAAGGTTTAGGTCCCTAGAGCACGTAGCTTGGAGGGATTGGGAATTTCTTTAGGTGTAGCATGTCCAATAGCTATGGTTTTAACACAGCTTTATATGTTAGACAGAGATCTCCTCAGAGTAGACAATATGCTACAGACTAAAGATGGAGTTTTTTGAGATGGTCAGTGTAGGGCATCTGTTTGAGGCCAGTAATCCTCTTTGTGAGGTACTTCTGTGGCCTTCCCAGCAGCTTCTGCAGATGTCTTGTCAGGTACATTCCAAAAGGGCCATTGTACTCTATAATGGGTTTAATGAGTGCCAAGTAGAGGGGAACAATGACCTTTTTTTTCCTGGATGAGAACCCTTTTGTGATGAGGTGTGCCACATAGAAGGATTTCCTGACTACTGTGGTGATGTGATTATCAAAGGAGAGACTACTGTCCACCTGGGTCCCAAGGTCTATTATCACACATTCAGCATAAAGTAGACTGCCGTTTATGTGGTAGTTCATGGATACAGAGTTTTTACCAAAGGGGGGGTGACAATTGACTTTTTGGCATTGGGCTTGAGGCCATGCCTCTGACACCAGGCATCTGTCTCAGTGAGGCCCTTCTGTAGGATGTCCACATCATTTGGGGACTCGACTATGGCTTCTAGTTTGCAGTCATCTGTAAACTTCATTAGCCAGAGGCTTTCTGTGTTAGCCTGTACTTCAGAGAAGTAGATACCAAACAGGAGAGGTCCCAGGACTGAACCCTGTGGTATTCCACTTGTCACTGGTTTGAAATCAGATTTGTAGTCTGCAACTTTTACAGTGTGGGTTCTGTCAGTGAGCCAGTTGGCAACCTATCTTGTGATGTAGGGATTTATACCAAGTTTAGTGAGTTTAGCTATAATTCCAGAATTGGGGATGGTGTCAAAAGCCTTGGCGAGGTCAAGATAGGCTGTGTGAACCACCTTACCCTCATCTACAGCTTCAGTGACTGCCTCAAAGAAGTCAACCAGGTTCAGAAGGCATGATCTGCCTTTCACAAACTCAAACTGGATGGGGTCCAGAGTTTGGAGGTTACCAATGTCTTTGTTTATGAGTTCCATGATGATACGTTCCATGGCCTTGCAGACCAGGTTCATCAGGCTAATAGGGTGATAGCTTCCAGGATCAGTGGTGGCTCCTTTGTGGAGTGGGATAACTGTTGCTGTGCGCTATTCAGTGGGCACAAAGCCTGATGTGAGACTATGATTGAACGTGGTACTTAGGTGGGGAGCCAGTTCATTCTGAAGTTTATGTAAAATGCAGCCTGGGATGTTGTCCGGTCCCATGGATGCTGTGTTTTTGGTTTTAGAGAGTGCAGCTTTTACCTGCATAAATGTGATTACAGGGACTCTGCATTCTTTCTGTAAAGATATGGGCCCTTTAGGGGGTGAGAGGGGGGTAAAGTGAGCACTGAACCTATCTGCCAGGATGTTGGCAATATCAGTTGGTTCTGTAATTTTTGTGCCTTTGTGCTGTAACTCAGAGCATATCTGGGTGTTGCCATTGAGATTCTTGACATAGCTATAGAATGCTTTGTGGTTGCCCTTCAAATCAGTAGTAATTTTATTTTCGTAGCTAGCTTTGGAGGATCTTGTAAGGGTTTTCAGATAATGAGGCTGACCAGGGAGCTCCTCCACTCATGGGATTTTACTGTCTTTTGCAACAGTTTCTTCCTTCTGTTGTAGAGTTTGTTTATGGCAGGGGACCACCAGATTGGCTTCCTTTTTTTGGAGGATAGCATCTTGGTTCTGTTTGGGATAGCATGATTGATGCACTCGTGTAAGTGCTTATAGAGTGCATCTGTGTAGGATTCAGCAGTCATAACTGCATTGTCCATCTGCATGGGTGTCATGAAGTTCACCACTTCTGTTAAAGAAGCATGAAGTTGGCTTTGGAGAAATGTTTTACCATGGTTTCCTTAATGGTGGGTGGGGGCGGGATGTGGATATCTAGGGTGATTAGCTTATGGTCGGATCTGACCAACGAGGAGTTGACTTCAGGTGTGGAACACCAGTCACTCATGTTGGTAATGACTAGATCTAGGATATTGTTGCCCCTGGTGGGGGGGTGGATAAGTTAATCCAGGGCATTGGAATTTATGAATTCCAGAAAGCATTTAGCGAAGGAATTAGTACATAAGTAGTTTGCCCAGTTAATGGTGGGGTAGTTGAAATCACCCATTATTAGGGTGTTTGGTTGAACCCTAATATTTTCCAGTATATCAAGAAAAGAGTAGTGGGAATCCTGGGGGATGGTGGGGGATCTGTCGCAAGCTACAATTTGGATTGCAGTTTTGCCCAGAGTTAGTTGCACTTGGATAACCTTGGCTGCATTATGATACGCAACTAGCCTGGAGGTGTGGTGTTCTGGTCCAGGTTAGATGGCCAAAAGTGTGGTATGAGTTATAGCCTGGAAATGCAGAGGTGCTCTCTACAGCCTTGAACCAGGTCTCAGATACTGCACAGATATCGATGTTCTCCATTTTGAGGAGTGCCTCGAGTGAGTGCATTTTGTGATTCAGGCTACTAGCACTGAGTAGCATTAACCTCAGTTTTTGCTTGCCTGTTCCTGGTACGGTGGTGAATTTGTCATTTGAACCTTGCCTAAAAAAGGCACTATAGGGGCAGCAAGACCTTTAGCCAGTATCCGGAATCCCAGGGGTGACAGGTGCAGGCCATCTCTGGCAAAGCATCGTGGTCTGTCGACCATGTCATCCCAGGCAGACAGATACTGGATCCCATTCGAATGACACCAGAAGCTTAGCCAATTCTTGAAGTCAATCATTTTGTCCTTGTACTGAGGTATCATTCTGGGTGATGGTAGGATGCTACTCAGGGCTAAGGTCATCCTTGCCTGGGCTACAAGATCGGAGAGCTCTTCTATGTCTCTTTTCATGAATTCCAGGGAGGTACGTGTCAGGTCGTTCACACCAATATGGACAATGACAGAGTCATATTTGTACTTGTTGTGGAGTGAACTGAGTGCGTGGGTTATGTGGTGGATCCTGGCACCTGATAGGCAACTAACAGTAACATTCTCCTGGTTTAGCCTGGTGAGTGGGACATCAGTGTGCCTGACTATAGAGTCACCTATGACTAGTGTGTTGGGTACATTGGTCTGCCTTATGGGCTTTGGTTTATTGGCCCACTGAGTCTGTCGGCTATGTGTCATTTGGGTTTTGTTGGGGGGGTGGAGGTTGATTGCATTTCTTTATTGGAGGTCTCTGTTGCTTGAGCAGATTATTATTGAGAGACTCCATGAATGTTTTTGTGTTTCTATGTGTTATTTTGGTGGTGTAGGTTTAGTGGGACTATGTGATGAGTGTGGTGTGTTGCAAGTGTTTACCTTCTCCTCTTGACTGTCAAGTTCAGTCTTGGTTGGACAGAGCTTTACCTCCAGTTTGGCCAGATAAGTGCATTTCTCACAGGCTGTGGTGTTGGTAAACCAGGAACAGGTGTGGCACTGGGGTTTTTTAATCAAACAATGCAATCATCTGCAAATCATAATGTATTGGTAAATTTGTGACCTAACAGATTTAAACCATGCTTGGGAAACATCTTCTTCAAGCCTTTAACTAGTGAATTTATAAGCAAGATAAATAAAGTTGGTGATATGGGACATCCTTGCCTGGTATCCCTATGCAGTTCTATTGGCTCTGACAAAAATATTAGTGTTAGCTCTAGTCACTCAGATGGAATACACCAAGCTACATTTCCTGATACATGATTTCAGAAAGCTGTAACACGATAAGACCTCCCACATGAAATTCCAGTGAATAGTATCAAATTCCTTATAAAATTCTATGAGAACCACAGTTGTCAGTTTCTCCATTTTATTTATTTATTTTTTTGCCCACACTTGTGCGTTCAATCATAGTTTAACTAAGTCTGAATACACCCATCTGTCATTAATAAAACCTTATAAAAAATAAAATAAAAACGGACAGTACACATCAGGAGCCACTTCATTAGTTGGCTCTTGGTGTGTTTACCGTTCATTTTTATTTTATTTTTATAGGTGTTTTTTTTTTGGTTTTGTGGGCTTAATAAAACCTTGGTAGATTAAAGCCATAAAGTCCTTCTTTACATTTTCTAATTGATTCGCTAAAATGTTTGCATATATCCTAGTATCGATGTTCAACAATGATATAAGTCTGTAATTCATAGACAAGAGGATATCTGATAATGGTTTGGGTTGTAGGATAACCTTGGCTTCTAAAAGTTTACTGTCAAAAATCAATAAATTGGATTGAAGTTACCAGGGATTTTAAGATTAGTACTGATGTCCATGGCTCTTTTTAGGATATGTTCTTGATTGCTAAAGTCCAAACATTTGAAAATGAAATGCCTGGGCTACAGCAAATTCACTTCATATGATTACACACTGTGCCCTTTCCATGACTCTGTGTGTGTGTGCGTGTGCGTGTGTGTGTGTGTGTGTGTGTGTGTGTGTGTGTTTTCAGCTTCTAGTAAAGATTGCATTTCCTTGGCTATAAAAGCCATTGAGTTAAGGCCCTCCACTCAATTAAGTAAGCCAAGAATCCTTAGGTTGTTCTTACAAGCTCTATTCTCTAGTTTATTTATTTTTGCTTCTTGAATCAGGTTTTACTGCTAGTCCCTCTTCTTTCTGCTCTTTTAAGTCTCCCCGCTGTTGATAAAACGTTTGTTGGATATTATCCTGCAGTTTATTATGCTCTGAACTCTGCCATCTTGATTTGCTTCATCATAGATAATTGCCAGCTCAACCCACCAAAACAAATGCTAAAATAAAATCCTTCCGGTTTAAGCACATATTATGAAAACTATTCCATTTCAGACAGTAGTCCCTTCCCTTACTACCTTTCTTTTTGGGTTTTAGTATCCTTTATGTGATAAAATTGACAAAACCAGGGGAATCTGTAGATTAAGTTCTCCTGTCAATGCAAGTGTCCATGCACCCTCCCCTCACTCCCCGGCAATGTTCCTTATGAGATGAATTTGTAAAAACATTGCATATTGTGCAGCATATGAACTGAAGGGTGCTTATCTTTTTTTGAGGCTGTTCCAAAGATTGGTAGCCCATATCCTAATTGCACCAGAATAATTCCTTTCCCTATACCTGCTCTAGCCTGGGAAGTAAGGTATGAGGAGATATTTCTCAACAAGAAGAGAAGGGAATTAATTTTCTTGCATGTTTTTTTCAATACGGTCTTGAATATACAGAGATGAATCTAACCAATTCTTAAGAACTTAAAAAAAGAGAGCTGCTCTTGGTAAGTTATGAATATTTGTGATTTTAAGTGAATTGGGAGAATTCACTGCTCCTTTTGTGGGTGTCAAAGAGTCTAGAATTTGTTTTAGTGGAATTTAATTGCAGCTTGTGTTGGGCAAGCCATTTGTTGAATGAGAGAAAGTTTATTTCTGGAAATGTGTTTGTAAGTGAGGGTGTGAATGTTTTTATCTGAAGATGATCATGTTATCAGTCTAAACTAAGATTTATGGATGAAAGAGGCCAATAAGGGGTTTACTGGTGAAAACTGAGAAAACTAGAAGTGCTAAGATCGAGCCCTGAGCGACACTGACAAGTCCATCAGAGTTTTGGAAGATTGTTTTTTCAACTTTGATCATGAAGTATCTTTTGGAGAGGAAGTCTTTGCACTAGGGGAGTGAGCCTTCTCTGAAGTCAATGTTAGTTCATCTATGAGGCTTACATCTGTCAAAGATCACCCCAGAATTCATGTTGCTTTTTTGGAGAGAATATGCTGTTGCTGGATGTAATCAGTTATTCGGGAGTTGATCATTTTTTCTAGCATTTACCAATTGCTAAGAGTATAGAGATGAGTGGAAATGGGAAGCCTTTTCTGGATTTGGTTGTTTAACAATTGGAGTTATCAGAGCTTCTTTTATTTACATTCACAGAGAAGACATTGAATATCAGATATTGTTATGCTTGCCAGGAGCAAAAATACATGACATGAGAAAGGCATTAGACAGTCTTTATGTACATAGTAAGGAAGTATGGAGCTGTTTTTATTCATGTTGTTACAAATTATCTCATGTGCAAGAACTCTCCGACTGTTAGCATGGAACATATTAACAGTATAGCTTGTACAGGTGTTAGGACATATTTTTCACAAATCACATATAGAAAGAAGAGTCAGGTCAGCATGAATGAAAATATTTTTGGTTAAATACATAAATGAAAAAAGTGGTCCACTTAAAAAAAAAAAAAAAAAAAAATCAGAAATTTGTAGATCATCCAAGCCTATAATTGGGCGCATATATTCAGGCAGGAATTCCTGCACTTGTCAAGACAAGGAAAGATCATTTTTCCAGCTGATATATTACACAAGATAGAATTTTTGCTAGCTAGGTCAGAAATTTAACATTTCACAGATAGCAGCATTTGATATGGCTCTGATTGGTGTTAATGCTAGGAGCATTAGTAATAAAGCTCTTTTTATTGTTGGAAAATTTGCTACAGTATTACAAGACTGATGTTATTGTTTGTGAAACATGGTTAAGGAACAATGACTGGGAACCAGTTCTATCAAGGTATGAATGTTTGGTACTTTTCCATTATCGGGGCAACAGTTCTAAGGTGATAGGCCATGCACGCAATGATCGCACAGCTGTTAGTCCTGAAGTGGTCGTTAAAGAAAGATAGAAGTGTTACAGCTACCAATGTGCCTAGATTGTGGCTGAAAAGGTCCAGGGACTTACCCAGCTGGCCACTTAACAAACAAGCAGATAGAATAGATAGATAAATAATAATAAATAAATAAAACCAGGAGTAATAACAGTTCAGCAGCATTTGAATATTATTGTATCATACCCAGTTGTAAATCAATCAACCTTGCTCTCTCGCTATGTGTCGTGTGAGAGGAGGTTAACAGAGTGACACTACGGAGGATATCTAACTTGGCAGTTTACCACAAAAAGATTACAACTATGACTCTGGTTTGAATCCTGTTGGTTTGAATTCTGTTGTGTAATGCCCGTGATGACTACGTTCATTTAGACAGGCACCACGGAATAAATCCCAATGCATGAAGCTATCTCTGCTACTTTTGTTGCTCTCTGTAGATGGATAATTCAAACACAGACATAGTAGGTAACATTCTGTATGATCTGTTAAGTGAAGTCAGCACAGACCTTGCCAAATGCAAAGTTCTTCTTCCACAAGAATCAAGGCAAAATGCAGCAAACTGAATGAGCAAACACACTCAGGATCATTTATTTTTTTCTGTGGTACTCCCCTTGCA
The DNA here is from genome assembly GCF_019279795.1 of Protopterus annectens. NCBI lineage: Eukaryota > Metazoa > Chordata > Ceratodontiformes > Protopteridae > Protopterus > Protopterus annectens. Next base: position 799,576,581 of record NC_056751.1, read on the forward strand.
CACCATGTAGCAGACTTTACCCTCCACTTACTTAAGTATATTAACTTTAAGGTCACTTAACTAATGGGAAAAGAGAAACAAAATGGTAGGCGCACAAACTCCTTATTGCATGAGGCCCCGAGACATGAATTTTTACCTGCGACAGAGAAAAACTTGTATTTAGGTGAGTTGTTGGAATGTCAGTGACATACCAAAGCTCCTGCTGAAGGTATCAGGAGCGTCAGCCAAAGTCTACATTTGGTACTTAATTTGGTACTTTCCCGCATCAGGGCTAACAACTGTGCGATCATTGCATGCTAGTGCCTTGGAACTGTTGCCCTGATAATGGAAAAGTACCGAATGTTTTTACTGTAGCAGACATACTAACAAAAAATCAGGAGAAGCTCTTATGACAGGGAATAAAGATTGGTGTGAGACCTCTAATTATTACCTGTTCAGTGATAACACCAATACTGTAAATTGTGTAACTGACAATAAAGATAACCATGGAACATTTAACAATTGTTAGTGTGTAGACAAGCAAAGTAAAATACTTATGACATAGAGAAATTCATACAATTCTTGCATGAAACCACTGGAGGGAAAATAATAGAGGATGGGGTCTTACCAAAAAGAGACTGGAATAATATTGATTCAACAACTTTAGTAAGGAAAGTATTTTCAAAATATGGCCAGAAAAAAAAATACCAGGAACAGAATATATTTGGCATTGTTTGTGTTCCTAAGGAAATGACTGTTACTTCAACTTCAAGTCAAGATTTGCTACCACTGATGTGCAGTAATCATGGGGTTATAAATGTTAAATTACTGCCGAATAATTCTGCCAAACTGAAATGTATGTCAATGCAAGGAATATTAATAACAGATTAAAAGGAAGTAAACTTGTCTGTATGTAAAAATTAATTGGTGTGATGCTTTAAGTGGTAAAACTGCAGAAGGACTGTAACAAGTTTTGACAGAGAAATTGCTTGAATGCAAAAATAAAAAATGTTTAACATCAGGATCTAGATACACAAGGTCAAGAGGATATAGTCACATAAGAATAATTTTTATAAGGAAGATTTTAAATTCATTTTTTATAACAAATGTATTTTAACATTAAATATATATTTTATGATATGCTTATTTATTGATGAGATGGAATGTTTTGGGGGCTTTATTGTTATCATCACTTTTGCATTGCTTTTCTATTTTTTTATTATTGTTCATATTTTAGTCACTAGATAGTAGTATAGGGCAATTTATATGTTTTTAGGGTGCTTGTATTTCTGGTTTTTATTTTTCTACTACATATACATTTTTACTTAGGGTAGATAGTGCAATTTTTATCTATTTATATATTTTTTAAATAATTTAAGTAGATTTTTTATGTCTAGTTTCTACTTCCAAAACTGTAGTAATTTGTACGAGTTTCTTTCCCTCTTTATTGTAGTATATTTTATACAGGTTTCAGTATTATAACTTTAAGTTGCTAGGGATCATTTTATATTTAACTCCATAGTTTGTTTTTTGCACTAATTGGTGGCCCAATCTAATTTATAGTTGGCGTGGTTATTTAAGCTCTTATTGTTGATTGCATCTTGTACATCTTAGGAAGAAGAGATGGCTTTCATTTCATTTCATGTGTATTATTAAGGAGTACTCTTCTCTTGTGAAAGGGCCTTGGTAGTGCAGCAGTTAGCATTGTCACCTCACAGCAAGAAGTTCTCCCATTCGATTCTCGGCTGAAGCGCCTTCTGTGTGGAGTCTGCATGTCCTCCCAGTGGTTGAGTGACATCTAAAGACATGCAGGTAGGTGCGTGCGTGAATGGGTGTGCCTTCTTTGAAGGTTGGGCATCAGGCTGGCAACTCTGTATCGTAAAAATCCACTGCCAATCATTCACGGACCAGTGTTCTGCTGTGGCAACCCCTAACCAGGAAAAGCCAAAAGACATTACTTACTATTATCTTGTGAAAAGAAACTCTGGGGTCTGTCTCCAAGTTTGTTGATAGTTTTTTGCCCTTATGATAGACATGGATTACTGCATCTGATACAGAGGAGTGGGTCAGGTGTATAAACAACTAAAACAAAAAAACACACACACAATGGTGAAATATATGAGAAATGTTTATTTCATTAAGCACTTTCATCCACGAAATAAAACTAGACTTCTTCGGAATAAACTGTTCATGTTAAACAATTAATTTAAATGCCAACCAACCAATCAAATTATAACGTCAATTAACAACAATCAAGCATTTAATGTTACTTTATGTCTTTTTAAATGCTTGATTGTTGTTTTGTTGACAAAAGCACTTAATGAAATAAACATTTCTCATTTCTGGTGCTTTTTTGATTACTGGATCTGTCTTAGTAATATAAATACTTATAATTACTTAATTACTTAGTATTATGTTGAAGTAATGAGCTATGAGCTATCTGTCTACACAAATAAAATGATTATATTTTGTTTTGTTTTCATAGGGCATCCATTTCAATTTATTAAGGTTATTGCTGGCATGTGATTGATAAATGATTATGCTACAAATGTGTGTAGTTTGCAATGAATAGGTTCCAATTTTGGATGGATGACCTTGTTTATATTTCTTATAGTGTGGCATCCATATAAATGTTTGGTTAAATAAAATACCTTGGCTAATTTGAATCTAACAGATCAAAATTGGGATTTGCTGATTCAATAGAGGGTGCAATTTTTATGTATATAATTTACAGTCGTTTTTGCATGGACAATGATTGCAAATTTATTGTCAGCAATGAGACCTAATTATTTGTACTGGTCAGCATTTTCAGTGTCTGTGTTATTTACTGGCATAATGGGTCTATAGTATATGAATGAAAGTTCATAATCTTGATCGCTCTGAAGAGCGAAAATACCGGCCCCTCAAAGAACTTCTTGTGGGATCTCAGTACAGTGAAGGTTGGAATATTTGCTGTTTCCTCACTGTAGTGCGATCTCAGAGTTGGTATATATATTTAGCAGGGGGTGTGGGGGGCAGAGCTCCACACAATAAGGAGTTCGAGGTCCGGCATTTTCACTCTTTAGAGTGTTCGAGAATATGAACTTTCATTCCTATAATATAGACCTGGCATAATTATACTGTAGGCAGCATTGTTTGCTGCCAAATAGTGTTATCATAATCTGCTTCTCATTTAGAATGAGATTAGAGTTATGCAACTGTGTAAGAAGTGTATTAACACATGTTTGTAGGTGTGAAATAAGAGGCAGCTATGTTATTGGCAGTATATAGGATTGTAGAATCATCTGCAAATTAGTTTTGAGTCCTAGCTTATAAAGATCTTATTGTTTGTGAAGAGGATAGATAAAAGGGAACTGAGGAGTGAGCCATGAAGGATGATTATACTGAAATGAAAGAAACAGACAATTGACCTAATCACTGTATGGGATCCGCGGTGGTACAGCGGTAGAATTGTTACCTCATAGCAAGAGGTTCTCCTGATCGATTCTCAGCTGGAGTGCCTTTTGTGTGGAGTCTGCATGTCCTTCCAGTGGTCGAGTGGCCACCGAAAGACATGCGTGAATGGGCGTGCCTTCACTGAAGGTTGGGTGTCGGGCTGGCAACTCAGCACCATAAAAATCGACTGCCAATCATTAGCGGACCGGAGTTCCGCTGTGGCGACGCCTAACCGAGAAAAGCCGAAAAGACAAACAACCTACTCACTGTATGGGCCCTGACATTGAGGAAACTAGAAAACCAGTTTAAAGCGAATCTGATAAGGCAATGCCATGGAGGTTATTCATCAGAATGTTATGACTAACTTCCTCAAAGACTTTTTAAAAAATATGTAACAAAATTTCAACTATGATGTCACCTTTCTCATATTTTGTGCAGCTTGGGTGCTATGACTTGGAGAGAAGCTGTGTTTTGTCTTGGTGATGCATATATATACACACACACACACACACACACACACATATATATATATATATATATATATATATATATATATATATATATATATATATATATATATAGTTATATGGTCTACTTTATATCGTCGTAAAACCACTCAAAATTTACAGCGTTAAGACCATGCTGCCAAAACGGCATGTTATTGAACATCCAGAACATTGCAGTTTCACTCCAGGAAGTGAACCACTGGGACACCATGGTGAACTTTACCCTTTTCTCTTCCCTAGTGCGTTCTCAGAGTTGGTATATTTAGTTGGGGGATGTGGGGGGTGAAGGCTCCCCTTTTGGGTGGATTTGATTTGCTTCAGTTTGTTTTGACCACGTTGGTGGACAAGTGGTTCATTTCCCAAAGTGAAATTGCAATTTCCCAGGTGTTCAATAACATAGCAACATGGTCTTGACGTTGTGAATTTTGAGTAAGTGGTTTTACAGCAATATAAAGTAGATCTATATATGTCTATATACAGATATATATTACATAGGATTAGATAGTCAGTAACTAGGTCACGTAGAACTCTTTCTAGTATTTTTAGGAAATAGGCTTATTTTTCCTACTTTTGTTTACCCACACCCTAGAAAAGAAGAAGGATTATGGATTCTTCTACATGAACTGAAATTTACATTTGAATTAATTTCTATTACTTAATAATGTTAACAGGTAAGCAACGATATTAGCTGAACATTTTAGGAAAGTTCGTGTGAAAATGTCAGTCTAAGATATTCCATTCATATCTCTCAAATTCTATGTCAGGAATTTTGGACAAAGCTAAATATAATGTGGAGACAAGATCCAAAATAAGGGACAATTTAAAGTAACCATTTGTTTAAAAAGTTAATAGAATAGTATGTTTTGTGTAAACATGCATTTTGTGAACAATAAGAGTTATGAAACTCTAATAGATGTCATTAGTTATAGTGACCTGCCAGCAAATTGAAAACAATTTTGAGAGACAGGCCAAAAATATGAGTCCAAATCATGGATGTTCTGCAAAATCAGAGAAAGCAAGTAGGTAGTTTAATTTTTGTAGTTGTGCAAGACTGTCTCTATATATGGATAACTGATTTTAAATCAGGGTAAAATATGGTAGTGGTGTCTTTTTTTTATCTGAGTTGAGGTTTAAGGGATTACTTTCAGCTTGTTTGGTTTTGCTAATAACTTTGCTAATGATGTACCAAATGTCTGCTGGATTGCTTTAATTTCATCTCTTCTAGCTAGTGACAGTAATCTGTGTAGTATGCTCTGAAGTACTTTTAGTACTTATTTCTTGTTCCCATATATTCTGTGTCAGATTGTATATCTCCTCTAATTGTATACATTTTCTAAGATGTGTATCTGTATCTTGCTAGACTTCTGGATGCTGTGTCAAGTTTGGAAAAAGACCAGTTTACAGTTAACAGTTCCTGAGCTTTTTCTATATAGTGGTAGCTTATTCCAGTTTGTAATGGCAATAATTTTTGTCAAAGGCAAGGGGTATTGTTTTCTGTGTTGTATATCACGGGTGGTGTTTGCTGTGGTCATTGGGTAGGATACTATAACACTTTTGGGGCATTTTAATACATTCCAGAATAAGATATTACTTCAGTTAGTTTCGGGGTCTGTTCTTGTAGAGCTTGTTGAGAGAAGGGAGTATCCTAAATTTTGCAAAGAATAATCTTTTTTTTTATTGACTAGGAGATGTTGAAGTTCCAGAGGAGAACCACTTCACTTATGCAGTTGTGTTGATACTATTTAAGTGCAATTGGAAATCAAGTAGTATTATTCTATGCTGCTGGTATATTCATGCTATGTATAAGTGCTTGCTATAAGGTAATGTAATGGTGAGCACCAAGGATTTTAAGCCTGAAGTGAACTGTGAATGAGTTTGATGGAGTATAGACATGGGGGTGTTTTTTACCACAGTGGGAAATCCACCTTCTATTTTTGGAACATTTTTTTCTCTATATATGGTAGTCTAACTTGCTAAATTCTGTGATGAGTATATGAGGATTTAACCAGATTTTAATGGATGCTAGTGTATGTGGGTCATGTCAGTTAATCCAGGCTTGAACAAATGTGATATCATACATTTACGTTCTGTATTCAGAGTCCTAGTTTGTCATTCCTTAAATATAAATTTAATGTTGTATGGTGGGTGGGGCATTTTAATGTGTTTGTACCATAGCTGGATTCAATGTATGCAGAACAATATAGGAATAATACAGTTAATACAAGTAGGTATCTGGGTTTGCAAAAAGCATGATGTATGTTTAGTAACTAACACCACATAATGTTTTTTTTTCTACTGATGCTCTTATTATAGAACATTACTACATTTGGTTTAAACATTCTTTAGTCTGAGGGTTGTGGTTGGTTGTATGCGTTTTGGGATTGGATTTGTGCAGTGATGTATTTTCATTTATTAATGTTTAGTGCTAGTGCAGTCATGGTACAAGTAAAAAATGTTGGGCTATAGTCAAAGGCAAGGGATTTTGTTTTGGGGTGTTCTATATGGTCTAGTGGTTAGGATTCCTGGTTTTCACCCAGTTGGCCTGGGTTTGACTCCTGGTATGGGAATGGGCCAGTCTTGATGGACATCCAACATAAATAGATTATACAATAAGAGAAAGAAACTGCTGTCAAAAAACAAGAGGGAATGGTCCCAGCAAAGGAAGAACTCTATCCAAAGCCTAAACAAGCAGGTTAGACATCTTGTAAAGTCCTCTGAAGCTAATCACGAAACCAAATTAGCATCCATAGCTAAGGTAAATCACAAAGCATTCTTTAGCTACATCTAAAATCTAAAAGGGATGACCCAGGATTGTGCCGAACTGTCTGTGGATGGCACCACTTATACTGAACCTGAGGACATTGCCAACCTGCTAGGGGACAGGTTGGGCAAAAATGTCACCCCCCTTGTCCCCACCAGTCATACCCATTAACATACCTGCCACCAGTCCTCTGCCTTGTAATTCCAGAGAGCAGGTCATAGCCATCCTCTTCAAGTCCAAAAACACAGTCTCTATGGACCGGACAACATCTCAGGCTGCTTATTAAATGGTCTAAAACAGGAGTTAACAGAACCACTAAGCACACTCTTCGGTCTCAGTCTAAGCACTGGCTTTGTCCCAGCTGAGTAGAAAACAGCAACTGTAATCACCTTGCACAAAGGGGGTCACTCAACCCAGCCCAGGAACTATAGACCCATAAGTCTGAACAGACGTATCTGCAAGGCCACAGAGAGAATCATTGTGGATCTTATCAACAAAGATATAGGTGACCTTCAAACTCTTGACCCAATCCAGTTTGGCTTTGTTAATGGCAGATCTTGCCTGATAAACCTGGTGAACTTTTTCAAGAATGTCGGCAAGGCCCTGGATGAAGGCAAAATAGTTCACACAGCCTATCTCAACCTACCCAAGGCCTTTGATGTAATCCCTCACTCAGGCATCATTGAGAAACTCACCCAGCTGGGGATTAACTCTTACGAGTTGCTAACTGGCTCACAAACAGAACACATACAGTCAAAACCGGGGATGCCAACTCTACTAGCAGACCTGTTACCAGTGGTATTCCACAGGGATCTGTGCTAGGTCCCCTACTGTTTGGTATCTATTTTTCAGAAGTCCAGATGAAAATAGATGGCCTATGGCTTACCAGGTTTGCTGATGACTGCAAACTGGGTGCAATCATCAAATCCCCCAAAGATGTCAACATACTACAAAATGGGCTTACACAGACAATTGATTGGTGTCAAATCCATGGACTTAAACTAAACACAAAAAATGTGTTATTATCCCTTTCAGCAAAGGAGAAACCCCTGCTAATTACAACATTAATAATATTTCCCAAGTTCAAATTAAATGGTGAGAGATTTAGGAATGCAAGTTGATAGCATCCTTAATTTTTATAATCAGATGTCCACAGTAGTAAGGAAGGCATTCTACATTGCACACCTCATAAGCAAGGGTATGGCATCCAAAGCTTAAGAGGTTATAACTCCCCTGTACTTGGCTCTCATCAGGCCAGTAATAGAATATAATGCTCCCTTCTTTATGCACCTCAGCAGACATCTGCAGCAACTGGAGAGACCTCAGAGGTTTCTCACCAAAACAATTCAGGGCCTACAACATATGACCTACATAGGCAGACTGAAGGCCCTATCACTTTACTCAGTATCATGTAGACTGCTTAGATGTGACTTGTGTCTGGCCTACAGAGAAGTCTCAGACCCTGCTTTGATGAAGCTTCTACATAAATGCAAATCCAATGGGACAAGATTCACTCTCCTCTAGGGATCTTAACTTAGCCTGCAGTATTAATAAGACATGCTAGAGAGACAGATATGTCTCCCAGAGGTTGCCAGTCCTCTGGAATAGACTCCTAATACATGTAAAACAGAGTTCCTCAATAACCCTGTTTAAGCATAACCTAGACAATTTAGATGGGAAACCATAAATTTTCACTGGGGTGAGGTTCACCTATGTCCTTCTTAGACAGTGGCAGCTGGTGCTGATCATAGATTCACACTCAAACATAGACTATATATCTTGGTCTGTAAGAGAACGAGGGTATAACATGGCTAGGTTTGTAGAGGCCTTAACGCCAATAGCCAAGTAACCTCCTATGATCCTATAAGAAGTCATTTTTGTCTTAAGATGTTGTGCTAATGATTTCATTGTTTAGAAGAGTGGTTGCATTTATAATACAAAATAGATGGGGATTAGTAGTGTTTTGCATATGGTATATAATTAGTTTTGTGATACTTAGTATGTGATACAATATGTTATTTGTTAGGGAGAAAAATGTACTACAGACCTGCATTGTTGGGTAGGTAGAGAGATATTCTGTTGCATGGGATTTCAAGTAGGGCAAATCCAGAAGTACAGGTATAGTGGTGAAGTTCATTTAGGTAATTCATGGTTTCTACTAGAAGGAAGGTCAAGATTAACAGTAAAGTAATGCAACTTGACTGAGCATTATTTAGATATCATAGGACTATATAGTACTTACTGTTATTTGGTAATTTATTTCACCATTATTAAGCCATGGCTAAACTATTGCCTTTGTTATCTGGTCCAACTGCCTACAGAAAATAGACATACAAGCAAACAAACAGGAAACAATTAACTTAAAAAACAAACATCTGAGTAAGAATGAGGGTTACCCAAGAAAACTATATAGAAATCTAGTAACTACTATACAGAAGGGAAGATAAGAATGTGCATTGATAATTATAATTCCTACAAAGTATTAGATATTTTCAAAAAATATTAATTATGAAAAAATAAGCAGTTCATTAAAACAGAATGTATTGTAAAACTTATAATTTAGGCTCCAACTATTTGCATGTACAACCTTACCAATAACTAAACTAGGCAGATTCCCCTGACAGCATCCAGCTAGAGATGCTTTCCAATGTTTATTTATTGATTTGTTTATTTCTTCATTTAGTTATTTATTTTAAAGCAAAACAATGCATTGGTACTGTTACTCTTCCTAAATATAAATAAATAAATGGTTTGCAGCTCCTCTATTCAAAGTAGACATAGCTGAGGAGTCCTGCTGGGAGGTACTATACACCAGTCCGATTATTTTGCAAACAGTTTGCTCTTTGCCATCCCATGGTCTAACTGATTCATAGGATATCTCCAAGCAGAAAGCCCATGAATATTAAAAAGTGAACTGGATGGCTGAGGGGGAGAACAGCAGCAGTGGCTAGCAGCAGCATGAAGTATTTTTTTAAATTCTGGCAGACATGCAAATATGGGTACTAGACAACTTTTCAGGGATACTGGACTACTTTGATGTGACCGACGCAGAGCTATGGATTTCTATAAAACAGTGAAATATGTTATGGTGTCCCTTTTTTTATTTTCATTTCATTATAGTCAGACATCTGTGAAGAGCAAGACAACAATGTAACTATAATTGCTGGGTACCATATGGAGGCTCTTTGCAGATAAAAATGACTGTTGTTTGCTTGTTATTCTAGCATTACATGACTAAGGTGACTTGTATAAAGCAAGTTGAAATACTTTATGGGTACAATGTGTGTGGACTAAAGTTGAAATATATTAGTGTGACTATCATAATCAGATGACTGAAATGTACAAAGGCAAAAAAAAACAGCTATAACTCCTAGATGGGTGCCATGGTCTGTCTGTGAATAAAAATAACTTAACTTCTTGTTTTTCACTAAATTTAAACAGTAATTAATCTGGCTTTGCAAGACTAGTGTGCATTTGAGAGAAGTAAGTTTGAATACTTTACTATGGCTGCTGTTTGTTTCTGCGAAACACATTTAAAATATATTACTGTTGTCATTGCTATTATTACTATTATCATCCCTATTATTATTATTATTATTATTATTATTATTATTATTATTATCATGTTGATGACCATAATCAGACATATTCAACATTGTTGTTATAATTGCTAGATACAGAGGCTCTCTGTGGCAAAAAAAATGACTCGCCCTCCTGTCATGATCAAGTTAATCCATCATTAGTTAGTTATTCTTTTCTGTAAAGTAAGTTGAAATACTTTACTATGATCATTTGTTTAACACAACTGGACATCTGTGGTGTACATAGTTAAAAAAAGGTGGAGGTAATTTATGGGTACACTGGCCATTTATGGATAAATCTGACCTACCTCACCTGTTGTTTGTTTTCAGTTTTAAACATTCGCTGAGCTGATGTAGCAAGACTATGCCACACAGTGTACTGTATGTGCAGAAATCAGTGTAAAGCTATCATTGCTATAGCTTATATGCATGTGTAGAAGATGTTTCAATACATTTATGAGTAAGAAGGTGGCAGTAGTTCCCATGTTTTTTCAATTTTCCATCACAGTCATACGTCTGGATTGACACAATATGTGTTTATCTTTGGTGGTCTTGCCAAGACATATGTAAAAGCAAATAATAATTAGAGCAGTGAAATAACATGTGGCATTACCATCTCACAGCATTTGGTTATCTAGTTGGATTCTTGGCTGTGGCTAATTCTCTGTGATGTTTAATGGCATTCCTGTCTCTGTGTGGGTTTATCCAGGTGTTCTGGTTTCCTCCAATACCCATAACACATTGACATTGGCACTGACATTCACGTCTTCTTTTCCATTTTTTACCTGGGGTTAGGGTATCACATCAGCAGAGACCACCACCTAAAGCCAATGTTCACTACTCTCGGTGGCTAGTTGTGAAATTCCATTCCTCCAAATTGTATAGAGGTAAGAGCACAGAATGTATTAAGAAGTAATATTAACTGACAATTTCCCGACCAGCACACTACACAGTACAGTTTCCTGACCTCACTTTAACTGTCACAAAGTCTGCTTATTTACAGTAACAAATGCAAAGTTTAACTGTCAGATAGTTCCAAACAGTAAAATAACATTCAATGCCAATGAGAGAGAAAGCAGTACTTTAACATTAAACTCTACAGGAAACATAACTTGTAACCATTTAAAAACCTTGTGCCATAAAACATACAAACATATAGCTGTCAGAGAGACCTAATTTATGTAAAAAGCCGATAAATAGCTTTTTGTTCACACAGGTACCAAATTCCTTTATTATTTGTTATCTTTAAAGAATTCTAATACGGAGTTAACTTTGATATCCTTAAATACTAATGGCTTAAACAACCCATATAAAAGAGCCAACCTACTAAGGTATCTTAAACTAAACAAGGCTCAAGTAGTTTTTCTCCAAGAGACACACTTTAAAATAAATGAAACATTTATTTCGGACCCTAAGGAATATACAATACTTGCTCAATCTTCTTATAAAAATAAGACCAGAGGAGTAACAATTCTATGGAAAAAGACTTTCTTAAATCCCCAAATCATTTACAAACCTGCAGATAATGATGGACTCATGGTCTTAATTATACTTAAGTTTAATAATAGAATTTGGACCCTAGTTAATTTATACTGGTTCCTGGGTATGCGGGTTGGACTAGCTAAGAAACACTTAGACTTTATTACAACTACTTCAAAAGGTAATATTATACTAGGAGATTATTTCAATTGTATCACAGATATTATAGTGAAACTACCAAAAGGAAATATCCTAAACTATTGTCCTCATCCAAACAGTTAAAAAAATTGACAGAAATGTTTAAATTAAAAGATAACTTTAATGCTTTGGAACCAAATTATTTACTATTCTCACACCAGGACTATAGACATGGTACCCAAACTAGAATAGATAAAATTTATATCTCACAAGATCTTTATTCTAAAATCCTGAATTTTTCAATACAGCCTTGTCCCCTTTCAGATCATAATTCCCTGTTGTTAACAATACACTTGGAATTCAATCAATTAATTATTACTTCAAAGATTCCTTCATATATCACAAAAATTAAAGACTTTAAATCTTGGATAACTTCTGAACTCCAGCTTTTCTTAGATATTAATTATAAACCTGAAGCAAACACAGTTATGGTTTGGGATTCTCTTTAGGCCTATCTATATGGTAAAACCATTAGCTGGTACAAAAATAAAATTAAAGAATGGGACTCAGAGTTAGAGCAACTCCAAAATCAAATATTATCTCTTAAATCTAATAAAAACTTAATTGCTACAGATAATAATAAGAAAATAGAAAAAAAAAACAAATAAGAAATACAATGAAATATTATCCCATAGACTAATTTAACTATAGAAAAACTGAAATCAAATTTGTATGCTACCTCTCCTAAGCATCTTCATAACTTATCAATGAAAGTTAAGATACAATCAAAAATTAATAACATTAATAATATCTTTCATGAAGGGAAAAGGAAAAAAGTCTCAGACATAGGGGACATTCTGAAGGCTTTTAATTATCATTATGCAGAGCATCATAAAGATAAAATAAGTACAAACAAATGTAAGAAATTAGAGAATATAGTTCCCAACATAACAAGAATTCCTGAGGAACTTAAGTTAGATCTACAAAAACCTATTTCTCAAAAGGAAATTATAGATGGGATTAAAGGAAGTAAGTCTAATAAAGCACCTGGAATAGATGGCTTAATTATTGGAATTTATAGATGGTTCCCTTCTTCTATAATCTCTCTCCTACATAAAACCTTTCTTGAAGTTCAAACATTATCAAATATTCCTCCTTCTTGGAGATATTCTCTAATTTCCCATATATTAAAAGAGAATAAGGACCCTAATCATTGCAACTTATATAGACCAATTTCTTTGTTGAATAATGATTATAAACTATTTATGTCAATTATGGTCAATAAACTGAAAATATCCATCTCTAAAATAATTAATGAAGACTAAACTGGTTTCATACATAACAGGCATACACAGGATAATATTAAAAGAGTACTACATCTGATAGATTACCTCAATAGAGAAAACCATGAAGCATTGATAATAGGTCTAGATATTCAAAAGGCCTTTGACCCCTTAAATTGGGGTTATTTATTTAAAGTCTTACAGTTATTTGATTTCCCCCTTTTTTATAACAATGATAAAGAAAATCTATGAAAATAATCTAGAATATGTCCAATTAGGTCCCTTTACTTCCAAAGCAATCCAAATCACTAGAGGTACTAGACAAGGATGTCCCATGTCCCCTATCCTATTTGCTCTGGCCATAGAAATACTTGCCATTTTAATATGTAATAACCCAAAGATAAGAGGTATAAATATATATGACCAGTATATTTCTAAAATAATGATGTTTACTGGTGATGTCTTACTTACCTTACCCAACTCTAAGGAAGTATTAGGTGAAGTGGATATAGTGACAACAAATTTCCAAAAAATCTCAGGACTCTCCTTCAACAAATCTAAATCAAAATATTTATTATTAAATAAAAAAAGAACATACACGTTCCAGTTAATCATATTATTGGAAACCAAGTTTCAACTCTAGACTATTTAGGAATAGTCCTAGGCAAGAATACAGAGGAAACCTTACAGCTCAACTATGCTAAAGCCATAGACTTAATCAAGACATTAATAAGCAAATAGAATAATTTGTTTATAACATTTGATGATAGGTTACAACTGATAAAAATGGTTTTGTTACCTAAAATTTTATATATAGCACAAGCCCTTATACTTCCCCCAGGAAAGAAAATCCTTAAAGAAATCACTTCAACTCTGATGAAATTCCTATGGTACCCCAAAAGAAATAGAGTGGCATATTCTCATCATATCAGAAAATGGGAAAAAGGGGGGGGGGCGGGGTAAAATTCCCAGAGATTGAAACTTATATAAAGGCATCTATAATTAAAATAGTAATGAATTGGATAAATCCTGGATACTCTTCCAATTGGAAACAGTTACACTTCATTATACTAATGAATAAAAATTGTTTATCAAAGAATGCTTTGGTAACTAACAAAAATAAGCTATGGCACTATTTAAGTTTAAATTTACAGTATAGTACAACAAAATTAACTAAACTAACACTAATAAACAATATTTTGATGTATTTAGAAAATTCATTAACACAAATTTAGATATAAAAGTGTGGCATAGATTTTTAATACCATTTACTATTACAAGGGATTTCCCTGATAAGACACATAGAGAGATTTTTGGTTTATGGGAAAATAATAACCTATTTTGTTGGTTGCAATGTACTGGTCTATATTAGAACACCAAACTTTCAAAATTTCGAGTGTTCTACTATCAAACCCTATTAATCGAAAATTTAAAACATCGAACATACAGAACAGTGAATTTTTTCCTAGGGAAAAAATTTGCTGTTCCAAAACACATACACACAACACAAGGACACCAAACAAACAGCAATCCACACATATACACCAAAACTCTTACACCTAAACCTACACTAAACTATACATACACTACTAACTATCCACTTACCTTAACCCAAACCATAACCCTATGGTCCGTCACTATCACACAGTCACCTCACCTGCGCCCTAACCCTAACTCACCTATCCAGCCCTAACCCTCATGTCCACACAATTGCACACTTACCTGACCGCGCCCTAACCCTAACTCACCTACCCCATCCTAACCCTCACATCCACACAATTGCACACTCACCTGAACCCGACCCGTAACTTTCCACCACAGAGCTGAAAATACTGAAGCAACAGAAACAGACAACCAAATTCTTTCCCTAGGAAAAAAATTGGTTTTCTGTTTCTTCGATATTTTCAGCATTCGCTGAAAATGGGTCAATATTAGAACACTTGAAATTTTGAATGTTCAGTGTTCTAACATAGACTCCTGAAAACTAACAAGCTTTGAGCACACAAAGTATATTGTCAACCTATGGCCTATCCCCTAATGACTGGTTGGTTCTTCAGAGTGTCACAGCATACACTAAGGATCTGTGTAGAATAATACATAACTCATCCTTCAAAACCATTCCAAAAATTATAAACTGGATTTTTGGAATTCTATCTAATAATATCAATGTTAAAATGGATTATCATATCTACATAACATTTTAATTGCCTATAAGAAAGCTGCTAAAGAATTTTACTGGCAATACCTAACTAAATGGTTTCAAGTATCATTATCAATGGAAGACAAAACAAATTTTATTTGCAGTTAAACTATCTTCTTACTCACAATTCCGGAGGATTTTTCATTGGAAATTTCTACACAGATCCTTTCTGACACCTGAGAAACTCTCAAAAATGAACCCTTTAAACAGCAAGTTATGTTGTAGATGTCATCTGTCCACTAATGCTGACTGTTCTCATATCTTTTATGACTGTACTAATATTAAACCATATTGGAATGAGATTAACAAATTACTTCAAGCTATCTATATTGATATATTTGTTTTGACAAAGTCTTCAATTTTATTGAATGTTGTTAATAGTAATAATATGAAGAAAGATGACCTGTATTTGTTGAGGACAATGTTAGCAATAGCCAGAAAATGTAGAACTAGAAGATGGAACTCTAATGTAGCACCCACAATGGAGGAATTCCTATCATCATTGAAGAAATGCATACTAATGGAGAAAATAACTAAGAACTTTTCCTAAGCCATTGGTTAATAGTCCGTGGGGGAAAGTTTTTAATTTGATTGATACCCTACAGATGGAACCAAACTCTTAATAACTATCATAATTTATATATTAACTACAAATGTTTTTATCTGAATCCTTTTTTCAGGCTGAATGTAAATACTGTAAATAGTTATTGAATGTTATGAATGTATTAAATTATTGTGTTATTTCATCAAAATAAAAATCATTTGAGTAAAAAAAAAGAAGTAATATTAAGAACACGTGACAGAAATATGCAAGAGAATTAAATAAGAAGGACCCTAAGATCACTGATACATATTATGGTTTGTTCTCTGATCTAGACAGAGACAGATATTCTGCAGGGTGCAGTTATATGGACCCTAGAAAGCCTTACTAATAACAATGCCACAGTTAGTGTTAAATTTTGAGCTGAATTACTTAAAATATTTCAAAATTATGCAAATTCAGAAAAAACAACAGTTACCATTAGATTTTTTAGATTTATATTCCAGTGCCCCAAAAAAGACAATAAAGACAGCTTGGATTGTGAAATACATTGAACTTGTTTCACATGCTACCAAGTTAATGCTAAAGATTTTGTAAGCTAGATTTCAGCAGTATATACACTGTTAATGCCAGCTGTACCAGACGGTTTAATAAGGGACAAAGGCTCCTGAGATCAAATTGCCAACATACACTGGATAACAAAAGAAACAAGGAAGTCCCAGAAACAAAAATCAGTTTTATTGACTACTCTAAAACCTTTGACTGCGCAGATCATAAGAAACTGTGGCAAACATTTTAGAGAAATGGGGGCACTGGATCAACTTATTTATCTCCTAAGGAATTTACATGCAGAACACAAAGCCACAGTTAGAATTGAATGTAGAGTAACTGACCCTTTCATGATCCAGAAAAAAAGTATGACAAAGCTGCTTATTATCACCCTACTTAATCAATTTCCATGCTGAATATAGCCAGCAAAATGCACTGTTAGATGAATCACGTGCTGGAATCAAAGCCGTGGGGATAAATACTAAAGATCTTCGACAGGAGGATAATGCCACTTTGATGGATGAAAGTTAGGATGAGTTAAAAAGCCTGTTATAAAGGTAAGATAGAAAGTACAAAAAGTTGTCCTGATCAATGTGAAAAAATGTCATCTAGCTGTATTGTTGTTTTGCAAACTAGTTAGAGAAGACATGGCAGCAATGACAGATTTTATTTTTAGGCTTAATATCTCTGCAGACGAAGCTATGGAATTAAAATACACTTGCTTTTTGAATGTATCCTATGACACATCTGTATAAGATGTAAAAGAAGAAAGACATCACAATGTAAACAAAGTTCCACATAGACAAAGCTAGGGTTTTCTCAGTAATAATTACACACACTGTGTGTCTCCTTACACCTCTCCAAAAAGTAGAACCTTTTATGCATCCAGTGTTTAATTGTGAGGAAAGTGGAAAAACTCATGATTACAGTAATGTATTCCAAACTGTTGCTTCTAGACAGTACTCTGCTTCTTCATAAGCTGTTGTGATATTCTGTAAACATTTCTAAAACTTAATTATGAGGAATTACCCCTTTTGCTTCCATTTTATGTGCGCATGTTCACTGCAGTCATGTCATCCATTATCAGTAGTCCTGTTTGCTGCCAGCTTCCTTATGCAACAGAACTCTCTACAGTATTGTAATTCCTACCTTTGTCACAGTAATACAATCTCCTTGTATATGGTGAGCGCATTTTATATCATGAGAAAACAAGCCTTGTAGTGCAGAACTTATGCTAATGTGGTGATTCTGTCATCTCTAAATTGCAATTAAAATGCATTGCGTTGCATTAACAGCCACAATCATCAATGATGTGCTCATGCATGCCTTTTCCTATGATGGGAAGTCATGTGCTTAGTGTGTACATGCACTGTTGCAGTGAAGCCCATATTGCCAAAAACTGTCCATGCTATTATTCCTTTGCATCACACAACCATTGAAAATAATGTGCATCATGTCATGCCACCTACATGCAATCTTGTGCAATGGGCTATCATCAGGTTACCAGTGATGGCACCAGCTCATGATTTTAGTCATGAACGTAACTGACATCAGAGTGGACTCCACTCTGGGCTGGTCAAGCAGGCCCTCCTTACTCCACCTTATCCCCAGTAATGGCATTCTTCATCCTCATGTGTCCCAAACTAAACACTGTTCATTGATCAGTCCTCCTCATCACCACTCATCCAGCTCTGTCAGTTTGCATCTCTCCACTGACCCCCTTTTGTGAAAACGTACCCTGTCAGTCTTTACCTCAGTTCTGTGTTTGTTTCTATACTTCTGCTTCCTTCTCTGTACCATCCTTCCTACTTGCACTTGCTCCTTACTAGCACCCAACTCTTTTCCTCTTCAAAAATAAAGGAAAAATGGGCACATGTGTCACACAAGCAAAAGCCCTTCTCCCCCCGTCACGCTGCCATTCATATTGTCCTTCAATGTGTTCCTCTGCATGCTGGCCCCCACTTTAGACTTTAATATTTCCCCCTTTCCTCATTATTTAAATGGTGAAAGTATATGGCATTTTGCTGTTGTGCCTTGTATTGGCTGCTGTCAGTGACCAGGGTGCTTCTTTGTGCATATACTTGGACCATATAAAGAAAGACATGACTGAGCCCGCTAATTATATGTCTCAGGCAGGTATATCCAGCATTTTACCTTCACCTAGGATGATACCTCAGTACAAAAAAAAAAAAAAAAAGATTGGCTTCAACAATTGGCTTAGTTTCTGGTGTCATTCCAAGGGGATCCTGTATCTGTTAGCCTGGGATGACATGATCGACAGACTTCAATGCTTTGCCAGATATGGTCTTCATCTGACACCCTGGGATTTTGGTTACTGGCTAAGGTTCTTGCCACCATCATAGTGCCTTTTTTAGGCAATGTCACAAGAACAAAATTCCCAACATAAAAGTACCCTCTAAAAACAACCTCAGGATTATGCTGCTTAATGCTAGGAGTCTAAACCAGAAACTGCACTCACTGGAAGCAGTCCTCACCTTGGAAAATGCTAGAATTTGTGCAGTCACTGAGACCTGGTTTAAGGCTGAGGAGAGCACCCCAGCTATACCAAATTACATTTCGTTACACACATTCAGACCACAAACTGAAGGTGTGAGAACTAAATGAGGTGGTGTGTAAATATTCATTAAAGATAAATACACTTATAGATTGGTTAAATAGCATGATTCCCTTGAATTAATTCAGGTGCAATTAACTGTAGGTAAGACCCCTCTTCAGATCATTGCCAGCTATAGGATTAGCTCCATGAATTAAGACATCCACTCAACCAACTTGGATCTACTTGAGTTAATCAAAATACAACCAAATATTTTTGGTGACTTTAATCATTGACTGGGTAAATTATACATGTTCTTACTCACTTGTCCAAAGGTTCCTGGACTTCATTAACTCCAATGCCCTGGATCAGCTGGTTAACACATGCTCAAGAGGTTCAAACATCTTGGCTCTGATGCTTACCAACTTGGGGGACCCTTGTGCCACCCACAGTGTGTGGCTATCCCTGTTGAGATATGACCACAAATCAGTCTCACTAGAAGCAACTGTAACACAAGACCACCCTTGGCAACAATTAGACTAAAAAACTTTTCCAAGGCCAATTACAACCTCTTACATTACAGCATAAATAGCTTCATAGCCCCTCCCCCACTGATCGAACACCAATGCATTATATGAGCACCTGTACAGTTGTACTGACTCTGCTGTACCTGATAGAACCAAAGCGAGATCTTTAAGGAAAAACAAACCTGTCTGGTGCACAACTACCATTAATAGGCTATACAATAGGAGAAAGAAATGGTTATCTAAGAGTAGGAACTGTATCAAAACTGGAAACACCCCCTCCTCAACTTAAACAAGCAACTAAGACTCCTAGTGAAGTCCTCCAAAGCTAACTATGAATCCAAATTAGCTTCCCTATCTAAGGATAACTACAAGAAGTTCTTTAATTACATCCATAACCTCAAAGGTAAGGCCCAGATTTGCACTGAACTTGTAGTTAATGATACTACATATATAGAAGCTGTGGATATGGCAAACCTGCTGGCTGACAGGTTCAGTGAATACTTCACTCCCTTGTCCCCATCACATATACCCCAAAGCATCCCTAACACCTGTCCCACACCTAGTATCTCTGAGGAGCACATCTTAAACACCCTCTCCTTTTATTCATGTTACTGAGCTTTTCTAGCATTTAACTCCACAAAAGTAGTCAGTTTGATTTCTGTACAATCTGTTCTGTGAAGACTACTTCTGCAGTCACATCTTATGTTACTGAAAGAAAGTACATGAGCAGATTGTCTTGGAAAATGCCATCAGATATTCTTCGGTTTGATTTCTATTGCCAAGCATATATTTTTTAACCACTTGACCTTCCGACTTTTATAGTCCAGTTGCCCATGACTTTTAAAATACCGTTTTCATGTTCTATCAATTAAAACTTGTAAAGGGTCACAGAACTGCGCATGTTTTCCTATAATACGTCTGCTGATGACGTATACTGTATATCTGAATGTTGATCTTATTAAAGGGAGTGCCTCACAGATAAGATGGTATTAAGCATGGCGTATCTATACTCCATTTAGGCATATTCACCTGAGTAGCTTTTCATGGTATTATTTAGATCACAGTACATTTTACCTCAGATGAATTATGCACACAAGTGGAACACTTTTAAAGGTTTATTTTTCACTTTTCCACTGTGATGTGACTACAGAGTATGTGTGTGTGTGTGTGTGTGTGTGTGTGTGTGTGTGTGTGTGTGTGTGTGTGTGTGTGTGTGTGTGTGTGTGTAGTTCATGTGATTGATGTTTCAGAATGTTGAATATCATAAGACTGAGACCAGACAGTTAACAGTCTAAAATGGTGAATGTTGGATAGGGCAGAAAGACTTGTTTGTATGGAGATCACAATACAGTGGGGATATATATATATATATATATATATATATATATATGGGTCCACTTTTAAATTTCAAAATACCAAAATCTCGAGTTTTGAGATACCGAACTCAGAACATCTAGATTTTGGTATCTTGAAAGTTAAAAGTGAATGAAATAAAAAAAAAAACACAGCTAAAATAATGTTTTTGCAGGGGGGCAAGCCCCCCTGCACATATAACAACTCAAAGATCGCGCTACAATGACGAGAACGGTAATGTTCCTGTTTCACTTACCATTCTCTTCACTGTAGCGCAATCCTAGAGTTGGTATATTAAAGTAGGGGGGTGGGGGGTGCAGGGGGGCTTGCCCCCTGCAAAAACATCATTTTACTTGTTTTTTTTTTTTTGTTCACTTTTGAATTTTGAAATACCAAAATCTCAGTTCAGTAACTCAAAACTCGAGATTTTGGTATTTCGAAATTTAAAAGTGGACCCATATATATATATATACATATATATATATATATATATATATATATATATATATATATATATATATATATAGATATATATATATATATATATATATATATATATATATATATATATATATATATATATATATATATATAATTAGCAGGGGGTATGTCAGCAGACCATCAACCATCTAACTTTGATCTTATGATTTTTGATTTTCTACATATCACTAATAAGAATTAGGCTCAAATATATGTATGTGTGTGTATATATATATATATATATATATATATATATATATATGTAGATGATTTACCTTCAGTTGGTTGACTAACATGAATGTCGACAACCTGAAAGTAAACTACTCAACATCAAATCCGGAAATGTGGACTTCCTAGTATTCAGGCGCTGAGGTTGCTTCTTGGTATGTGCAACTATTACTTCAAATTAAAAACGTAAACAATATTCCTCATACCCACTGCTAATTATATATATTAACTCTGAGATTGCACAATCCTTAGAGAAAGTGAATATTCCCCCACCTAGGGGTTGTCGAGTTCGCACACCATTTGAATATCTGTATATTCAACCAAATACAGTTGATTAAACAGATGTCAACCAAGCCAAAGGAACCCATACAGATATATAGATAAACCGATACATAAAATAGGTATGTGTGGAAGGTGAAGAATGGCTTAGACATCTGGAAAAAAGAATCTTTGTCTTTTCCTGTGATTAAACTTCTCTATACTGAAAATTCAGACATGCATAATTCACACTTTTGTATCTCGGTGGAATATAGGGAAACCATTAAACATTCAATTACTGCACTGTATTTCTTTAAAGTTCTTGCAGATTTCTTAGTTATTAATGAACCAGCAGTTCTCCCTTGTTTCTCATTTCTGACATAATATAAGCATGTGTTCATCATATCCAAAATATTTGATGGCAGTCCATTTTTAGCCACTGACAACCAATGGATCAACTTGTGCACATTCCATTCTTAACTGCAACAGTTTTCCCTGATCATACTACGTGTAGTCTATGTTCCAATATATATGCCACTTTTGCAGCTACCAAACCTCATACATCATGTATTTTATGTTCCAATATATAAGCCACCTTTGCAGCTACCAAACCTTATACATGTATTCTGTGTTCCAATATATAAGCCACCTTTGCAGCTACCAAACCTCATACGTGTATTTTATGTTCCAATATATAAACCTCCTTTGCAGCTACCAAACCTCATGCATTTATTCTATGTTCCAATGTATAAGCCACCTTTGCAGCTAACAGATCTCATTTAATGTGCAGCAGTATTATGTTTTGATGAAGCCAAAACCAGGAAAAAGCGATATTTGTACTACCAAACACCACGTACCAAAAAACAAACCAGACTGGAAGCAGAAAATGAAGGCAAAACAACCTTCAAAGTTTATTGTTGACTCAAAAGTAAATCCACAGCAAATCCACACAAACACCAAGTGAATGAACGCCTTCACAACATAAGCGTTTTCGTCCCGATGGACTTCATCAGGTAAAAACAAGTGTTCACAATTAACCTTTTATATCAGTTTAAAACCAAGGAACCAATCATATTTGTATAGTTAATACAAACCTTCAAATCACACAACAATCTGAATTAATTATTTAGTATGCTCTCAATTTTAAATTCATTAGTATTCATTTTAAATAAATAAATAAATACATAAAATCAAACAAATAAGTAAATAAATAAATACTTTTCAATAAATTACTAACTTTATGAGGTGTTAAAAAATGTTAAAATATTAAAATATTTAAAATTCACAGGACGTTTAAATAGTATATAAAATAAAATCCATTAATTTAATCCTAATGCGTTATACCATGAATGTTTTGTGTAGACAATAGTGACATCTCCTGACTAAGTAAGTAATTACAACCTTTTATTCATATTCTTTCAGACCTTATTTTTAAAAGGGGTTGGATGGAAATATATTCATTTAAACCTGGTGTTTTATTTGCTTCTAAAGCCACCTGCCACCATAATTCTCTATAGGCTATTATTTCCTCCCAGGGGCCTCCTCTATTATCGCATCTTACTTGATCCAAAACAAAAAATTGAAATTTGGACCCTACACATAATTTAGAATGCCTAAAAATTCCGTTTGTTTCCTTTTCCTTCCTAACATCATACATGTGTTCATATATTCTTCTCTTTAATGTTCTTTCCGTCTTTCCAACATAAAATGACGGACATTCCACACGTAGCCAAATACACAAGCCCCTTTGATTTACAATTGTAAATTTTTTTTAAAAATTTTAAAAATAAGGTCTGAAAGAATATGAATAAAAGGTTGTAATTACTTAGTCAGGAGATGTCACTATTGTCTACACAAAACATTCATGGTATAAAGTATTAGGATTAAATTAATGGATTTTATTTTATATACTATTTCAACGTCCTGTGAATTTTAAATATTTTAATATTTTAACATTTTTTAACACCTCATAAAGTTAGTAATTTATTGAAAAGTATTTATTTATTTACTTATTTGTTTGATTTTATGTATTTATTTATTTATTTAAAATGAATACTAATGAATTTAAAATTGAGAGCATACTAAATAATTAATTCAGATTGTTGTGTGATTTGAAGGTTTGTATTAACTATACAAATATGATTGGTTCCTTGGTTTTAAACTGATATAAAAGGTTAATTGTGAACACTTGTTTTTATCTGATGAAGTCCATCGGGACGAAAACGCTTATGTTGTGAAGGCGTTCATTCACTTGGTGTTTGTGTGGATTTGCTGTGGATTTACTTTTGAGTCAACAATAAACTTTGAAGGTTGTTTTGCCTTCATTTTCCGCTTCCAGTCTGGTTTGTTTTTTGGTACGTGATGTTTTGATGAAGGCTTTAATGCATCATGTAATGAATTGTTATCATGATGTAATGAATTTAATGAAGGCATCATGTACACTGGCTTTAATCTGAAGGTCATTTTGCTCTTCTTCAGAAATCCTTTAAGTGCCTCCTTATGTCAGGGGGTTCACCTTTCAGTGGTATATCCACTGATTGCTTTAATGGCATTAACCATCCATAGATATCTTATGGTAAATACATAACAGGTTGCTAGGCCTTTCTGATTGTATTTATTGATATGTCTATCTATCTATCTATCTATCTATCTATCTATCTATCTATCTATCTATCTATCTATTTATTATTTACTTATATTTGTTTACTGAGGTATTGCACTGATTTCAATGGACCATTTGCAGGTACAGTTAGAGTGAATAGGACCACATAAGAAATGAACAAAACATAGTTACCGACACAAGGATGTGGTAAAAAATATTTAAACATATTTGCAGAATATGCTACAACATTTAGTTCAAGAAGTTAGCAATTTTAAAACATGGATTGAAAAATAGAATTCTTCCAGACAGAAAACATTAAAGTCATTGCTTTTG
This sequence comes from Protopterus annectens, assembly GCF_019279795.1. Lineage (NCBI taxonomy): Eukaryota > Metazoa > Chordata > Ceratodontiformes > Protopteridae > Protopterus > Protopterus annectens. The sequence continues at coordinate 799,601,368 of NC_056751.1, forward strand.
TTTCAAAGCTGTAATCATCCACCAACAACACTATTACCAAATAACATTGTTCATGTTTAATATAAGTGCTCTCAGCATCACTTACAAATCTCAGCCTGAAAAACTGCTAACCAAGAGAAGATATAAATATGTAGGAGAATACTGGATGAAAGTCAATTGCAGGGAATAAACACACACACACACAGACACACAGACACACACACACACACACACACACACACACACACACACACACACACACACACACACACACACACACACACACACACACACACACACACACACACTGCAATGCATATCTAGGACAAATCTTGCAGCATTGGTTCATATTACAGTATGTTTCTAGAATATAAACCAGGGCTGTACATGGAAACTTCACACATAAGGCAACTCAACCATGATGTATGATGTAAAGATATGTGTGTGTGTGTGTGTGTGTGTGTGTGTGTGTGTGTGTGTGTGTGTGTGTGTGTGTGTGTGTGTGTGTATGCATGCATAGGTGTCTGTTTCGATTTGTCTGTGTGTTTAGTTAAAACTACTTTTAAATCAGTACACTGAACGACAGTTACATATTTTGCACTTTTTAATTTGCAAATGTCTCAGTTTTTAACACATTGAATATCATAGACTAACACACCTTTACTATGTCATCTTATAAGATTGTGTTTCACAATTTATTCAAAATTTTAACATAAATCTTTTTTTCTTATTCTTGCTCTGTTCTCTGCACAGTCTTTCAAGTTAGCTGACTATATCTAAAAGAAGGTTCTCGTGACAGAGGGGATTGCAGTTTCATTCCTTTAATTCTTCTGAGTCCTTTTCAATTCTAGTATTGATATGTTGAGGACAGTCTAGCATTTGATTTTGTGTACTGCGGTAGTGGTGCTGCGGTAGCGTTGTCGCCTCACAGTAAGACGTTTTCCTGTTTGATTCTCAGCTAAAGCGTCTTCTGTGTGGAGACATGCGTGAATGGACATACCTTCGTTGAAGGTTGTGCATCAGAGCTGGCAACTCAGCACGTAAAAATCTACTGACCGGAGTTCCGCTGTGGTGACCCCTAACCGGGAAAAGCCGAAAGACACAACACCAACTTTTCCCAGTCATTAAATGAACTAGTGTTTTTTCTTACAGCTACATAATTATATAGGATCATAGGAATCAGCAAAATATTCTTATCTTGGTGTTACTGTGTGTAATCTGGTGAACATTTTCTTAGAAACACATTGAATGCATAGCACATTGTATTTGTTAAGGCCAGCTCCTTTTACACAGCTTATGTAGAATGTGTAACTGTATGATTTTACTATAAATTCAGAATTATGATTAATGAGTATAAGTAAATGAAAGATCCATTGAATTTTGAAAATTTTATCAATTAATGTCACATCTTGTTTATTTACTTATGTGGTTTCTGGTAAGTGGCTATGTTTTTGTCAACCTGAATTAATGTGAAATAGCCATTACACATCCATTGTTAAAAATTAATGAGTCTGTTACTTTCTCATCCACTGTTTTTCCTTCCTTTTAATCCTCACTGTGTACAATTCATTAGTGCTTCTATGTTAAACTGACCCACTCATTTCCCAAGGTGCAAGAGCTGATTGCATGAGACCATTATAAACTCAGCTTAAGGGTATTTTAGCAAGTTCCATAACCTTATCCCAGTGGCTAACATGCATGCACACAGATGTGTGGCCCCTGCTATGCCATCTTTTGGAAATGTGCGCCTTCCTGCCCACACTCAATAAAGACTACCACATGGACATGGCTTGCAATGTCTGTCAGCAGCCCTTGCATATAAACATCATGTATCTCTCTTTCTCGAGATGATTCTAGCACTATGGCAGGCTGGACCACCACAGCGCTCCCAAGATTGATGAGCTGTCATTGGCCGTTTACTCTCACCTCACCCTACTTTGAGCTATGATATTCACTGTTTTATTCTAAGTTATATATTATTGTGCCAAACATAGTCCAAATATTTTCCAGAAGCAGTACCACTTGGAGAAGATTAAATTTGACACGAGCATTACTTAAGGTCATAAAAGAGTCAGACCCTGAAGAAAGCTATATTCTGCAATACAATGATTATTTCTGTAAGCATTTTCTTGTAGCAGAGATAAATATATATACCAATACATGAAAATCTGACATATCTCATAGCAATCTAACTTTCAATTTCTCTGAGTAATGTATAATTGGAATTAGTATGTTTGGATGCTGTGTTCTATTTAATTAAGTCAAACCTTGTTATTATACAATACCGTGAAAATGTGTATTATCAGATATGACATCTTGCTTAATTAGTAGCTATGTACACTGATCATATAAACATAAAATGATATAAAGCTTGGCACACTTTGGTAAGTCAGTGTTAGTCTTGTACACTGAGCTTCTACCTGTATATGCATTTAGAGTAAAAAGAATCATAATGTGTTAGATCTTTTACTAAGTTTTAATTCATTTGACTGGCATGTGAGTTAGAATCTATGAAAAATTTGTTTTAGAATACCATTTTCAACTTTCTAAATATAGCTGCTTTAATGAGTTATCTTATGTTATATTATACATTATGCCATAGAATATTTTGAGTGAAAAGGCAGGTTTTGTTTTATATGTTGGTAGAGAAAAGCAAAGATGCTATCTTCTGTCAAGATGGCATCTTGTTTGAAATCAAAGTGGCTTATGACTGTCCTTTTGTTGATATTTGTTAAGTCTCTGTGCCAAACAGGATTACAAGTATGTGATTTAAAGAGGCAAAATGAAATGCCTTTCTCCAGAGATGGTGATATTGATATTGGAGCAGTTCTTGGACTTCATTTAAATTATATCCCTGTAGAAGAAACATTCACAGAAATGCCAGTGGAAACACAGTGTAAAATGTAAGTAGAAGTTTAATAAATTTCCATAGTTCTAACTAGTTTATGTTATATAACAAATAAAGGTAGCAAATGACTAGAGGAAAAAAAAAAACAAAGCAAAACACTACATCAGCAAGAGGTATGGATTTATTCAGCTTTGTTAACTGTTGCAATAGACCAATGGTTTGTCGCAACAAACGCAATAAAAAGTACAAGCTGTCTTGATATGGTTTCTGTCTGTTGAACTAGTATTTTATTTTATTTATTTATTTATTTTTATTTATTTAAATTTGTTGACCGGGAGTGTCCGACTGGATGTGGGTCCATTTTCAGAGGAGGCACAGGGAGAAAAGCTCCACAGTAAAATAAACAGACAGTAGTTACATTGGATTACATAGTGATTAACAATTTAACATAGAAATTACTTACAACATATTTACAGATGAAGAACATAGTACATCAGTAGACAACTAGAATCTTTATCTGTGAAGTACATAACAGGCATTAACAAATGTAACAATGAGAAGTTTTTGCTGTATAATAAGTGCTAGGCTTATGAGCATCTGAGCTTGCTATCATCAAGGTAGTTAGTGGAGTGGAAAGAAAGGTAGTAGTTGGATGGGTGGATGATATTAGAGTGGGAGTTGCAAGGGCATAGCCAGCATGTTTTTAGGTGCGCTTTTAATAAAGTTTTGAAGTTGGTGCATGATGGTACGGAGGTAATTGTGGGTGGGAGTGAGTTCCATAATTTGGCTATGGCGCAAGAGAATAGTGTTTCACCAGCAGAGTTATTGGCTTTAGTGATCTGCAAGTGATTTTTGTTGCTGGATCTTAGTGGTCTGGTGGTGCGATAGGGTTGGAGTAGATTCTGGAGGGATGGGACATTTAGTGGATGGTTTACTAGTTTGTGGGTGAGTGAGAGTTGATACCACTGAAGGAGGTGAGGGAGTTCAAGCCAGCCCAGTTCAGCAAGTGAGAGACAGTGGTGACTATGGTAGGATGCCCCTGTGGCGAATTTTGCGATTTTGTTGTAGCAGGTCTCTAGCTTGTTTAGATCACATTGCCTTAGGTTGGTATATACTGGAGAGGCATAAAGTAGGGTGGAGATAAGGTGGGAATTTGCTATTGAAATCTTTGCTGCTTTGGTGAGAAATTGTTTATTTCTGTATAATGCTCCTAGTTTTTTGTGGACTTTTTTTATGGTCATGGATATGTGAATGTCAAATTTTAGTTTATTGTCTATTTCCACTCCTAGCAATTTGGTGTGTTCAGTTGGGAACATGTTTTGGAATATGTCTGTTATTCTTAATCTTACTCAATAAGTGTAGTTGTGATGATCTCTTAGTTTCTATCTTTTTGATATCTGTACATGTAAGGGAGAAGGGATGTTGCTATGTGCTTTAAACAATAAAAAGTTATTAATGCCATTTGTTGGGAAGGGATAGCTTAGGAAGTAATAACAGACTGTACCACGTAGGCATTTTAAACACTAGGTGCCTTTGTATTTGATCAGTGATGGTGACTTTTGCTAGAAGAGTAGGGAATGCTGTTCTGATACTAGTTGCATTTGCAGGCGTAGCCCTCAATTTTGACTGTGTGTATCTCTTGTACTCCATCTAGTATAGTTTGTTAAATGCTGTTCAAAAAAGCTGTGTGTTATTTGCAGAGGACATTTAAGTAACTGTTAGAGGTGTTAGGATGAAGGGGAGCTCCCTTTAAAGTTGCTTTATTTTTTTCTGAAGACTATCATTTGGATGTATTTTTTAAAAGAATATTGTCTTTTCAAGGTCTATGGAATGTGTTTTTAAGTGACCACTTCCAAAAGCTGGCTCCTCTCTTCTTATGTCAACAAGATCAAGTTCACAGGAAAGAGAATAAATTACAATAAGAAAGTTCACAATCTTCTCCAGAAACGTTCTGCTGCCCAAAGCTGCTATATCCTTATAAGGAGAAACAGAATCGGTGTTATTTGAATGATTCCTATCTCAACATGTTCAGATACAAGAGCAATAGTTCTGTGTTACAACTCATATGGTCATTTTGAACTGCGTGTCAGATTCTTATATTTGCTTATTGTTTTTAACTTGCCTTGATTCTTCTAACATCAGATATTTGCACAATATCAACCCAACTAAACTCTTCTTCTACCTTTCTTCTTCCCTCTTCACCTAAAATCTGACATAATGCACTTTCATAATTTATGTATACCATCCCCCA